>NC_142201.1:38819375-39121562 GCF_049639895.1 Pseudopodoces humilis | reverse complement strand
TCATCAATAGCACAGCAAATGACTACAGGGAAAGACAGAAGTCGTAAAGACTATGGACAACAAAGGTTCATCATTCAAGGTAACATCTCTGAAATAAGAAACAAACTATTTTAAATATGAAAACAGGACTTCACAGCAAAACAACATGACCCTAGAAACAGAGTTTATGGGTTCTTTGGCATCCTTTTGCCTTAGTCTTATTTATGGCTACTAGGGGCTCCATGAATGGAAGCTTTCTACTCGTTCTCTCAATCAGTAGACTGACAAGATCTGAGAGCCTATCAGAACCATTACAGGAACCTTTTTGCTACCTCCCTCTGAGCAGTCCAGCCAGACATCACCCCCACATTTACTACGGACTAATGAAGGCAACACTCATTCAACTTCTCTGAAGGCTAGGGCTGCCTAGTGAGAACACAGGGTTACCAGCGCTTCAGAAGAAGAGTAAGCATACCAGAACACAGGCTGGCTCACATGAAAGTGGGCCTCATTTTGTTCTCAACATTGCCACAGTAACAATTTGCAACCCCAGCCTTCGTCTTATTCCAGCTGCAAGAATTCCTACAGGTGAAGACAATTCCTTCTAGCTTTGGCCAAGAGAATGAAGAAGGCATTTCAGCACCTCAAGCCCTCACAAAATGCAATGACGACAACATGGCTGCAAGTGAAGCAGGAAACATGAAAGATAGTTACACCTTTTTATTTTAATCCTGCTTAAATGAGTTCAGAGAAGGACAATGGGACTAGGGAAGGGTGTGGAGCACAAATCTCATGAGGATCACCTGGGGGAGGTGGAGGAGAAAAGGAGGCTCGAGGGAGACCTTATTGATCTCTACAACCACCAGAAAGGAGGCTGCAGTGAGGTGGGAGTCGGTCTCTTCCCAAGTAACAAGTGACAGGATGAGAGGAAACAGTCTCAAGTTGTTACAGGCAGAAAAATTTTTGCACAGAAAAGCTGTTTCACAGAAAGGGTTGTAAAGCATTGGAACAGTAGTCACCATCCCTGAAAGCGTCCAGAAAAAGTGAACACATGGTTTAATGGAGAACTTAGTAGTCACGGTGCTAAGTTGATGGCTGGGCCTAATCTTCAAAGGTCTTCTCCAACTTTAACAATTTTATGATTCTATGGTTCTAACGCGCATCCAAAGTTCAGGGACTGTAGTTTGCAAAAGTAAGGTGCACGAGCTGCTGCTGTGGGGCTGGGCACAAAGCACAATAATGGATCATCAAGAAACTACTCACATGCTTCACTTCTCCCTGCACTGAGGTAGCAGCCCCTGTTGCAGGGAATTCTACAGTCTTAAAGTTAAGCAGGAAAAATCTGTTCCATCTCCCACCCTGATAAGCACAAAGAAACCTGCCAAAGGCTGCCTGCTATATCAAGTGAAGACAGAATGCACCATGTCCATTGACTTCTGGCTGACCCACAGCATACATTTAAAGTCACATCAGTTCAGAGATGCTCGTCAATGTTAAAGTAAACCAGTTAAACCTGTAAAGCAAAAGAACATCAACTTTAAATTTACTGAAGTCCCACATAAACACCTACACTCCAAGTTACATTACCTAGAATATTCAACACATCTACATTAAAGTTCATGAGTCTCCTAAAGCATACAAGCTCAGGCTTCTTTAAATTCAGCAAACACTGATCTAAAAAAACCCAAAAACCTGCTAGTGGCATAAAACCCACCTCATATAAGCTGTTCCAATAGTTAAGCTGTCTTCCCTTTAAAACAATGCATGAGATTATCAGATGAAATTTGCTTATCTTGACCACTCATCTTGTCATATTTTGGCATAACTGATTAGAAAGCACTAAACTATCAGCACTTAAACATAGAAGGGCTTTCCTATATACACACTGAGTCACTTCCAACCTTCTCTTGAAAAAACAAAACCTAGCCTGAACTTCAGTCATCCTCCAGAATACAGGCTTTCCAAACCTTCAGCTATTCCTGAGAAGCTCTTTACTGACCTCATTGCAGTTTTCCAGCCCACTATGAACTGGCCATGTTATTCCAAGAAGACTGTCACTGATCTTGTGTGTACCAAAGCCCTAACCAACATAAGACTTGCTACAGCTCAGCCATAGCAGTGTTTACCAACTTCACATTCATCTGATTACCAAAAATGAAACCACAGATTAATTTCACAATCACCATTTTTCATAAGTATTTTTTTGTTCTTGCTGGAGTTCATTTGCCAGAGCTCACTGTACGGAGTTCAGAGTTAATAAACTTCATTAAAGCACTTTTTCTTTTTTATTAGGGTAAACTATGTCACTCATGATAGTTAACCAGAAGCTATTTTCTGTGTTCTCCCTGTCTATAGAAACACCAGCTTGACTTTCAGCAGTAGGTATATTGCATCCTAGACATGAAATAAAAAGCCATACAAGTTTTATGTGACATAAAGCCTAAAGTTAAAATTATTGGCAACTATCCTTAATGAACCCTCTGTCACAGCTTCCTATAAACTTTTTTTAAAGAATTCTTAAAATATATTTATAAAATGAGAAGCTGTCTGTGTGAAATATAGGGGGAAATAGAAGTCTTATTCTTCTTGGGTCAGTAAATTTAAACAGTTCAAAAGAGGGTATTCTCTGAAACTCTAATGTATGCTAGAAAAACATATTTGAAGGATGAAGAAATACAAGCTTAGACACAACAATATTTTTTTAAAATACAGCAATATTTTTTAAAAACATACTACAAACTAGTTCAATACCAGTTTGATATCATTTGCACCTAGTTATAATGGATGATGAAACTACTTATAAATTATTTGCTCTGCCATTACATACGTATGTACAGAAGTCTAAGATGAGGAAATGAAAGGATTTTTAACGTCTACATACATATAAACACACTGATTTCAGCTTTTACCATAAACACTTATTAATCTAAGCTTTGCGTGTAATGTACACGTACATACATGCAAAAAAGTCAAGGGTCTTTAATCTACAATATTTTAAATATATGAGCAAATTAATTTGCCCATATATTTCTAAATAATAAGACAAGAAATATAAAAACATTATTAAATTATAATAAAGCCATATTTAATGTTATTAATAAAACTGAAGAAACATTACCAGTGAGACATCTGAATCTTGAAAATAAAACCCATTTAAAAAAACAAGTATAGGAGAAACAACCATAGAACCAAATCTAACTAATCTCTTGAAAAATCGGTAAAGTAGAATGAGATGCAAAAAGCAGAGCTGACAAGCTTCTAGACTGAAAAAGTTTTAGAATAAGTAGCACAGCAATACTTCCTAAGAGTTCCAACATAGCAAAACTCCAGAGAGGCAGCAAATTTCAGCCAAATTGATAAGAAATTTTTAAAAACTTAACAAAACCAAAAGAATCCCTAATCCATTACAAGGAAGAATGTGGATGCTGTTAACCTAAATTCTACAGAAGTAAATAGACTGAGAGGTTTCATTAATTAATTCTATAAGGATCTAAAAAGAACTACTATTCTTCTGTCTTTGGAGCATTTAATCAGATCATAGAGGAACAGACGAACCTTCATTTGGAAGACAGCAAAGAACACTAATACAGGTTTTTAACACGCCGTGGCAGATAAGGAATGGCAATCCCTGTAGATATCTGCACCCCAGTAAACCATGAAGCTGCAATTTACTTTAGGAGCACTTTTTTTTAACTTTAGTTACTTACTATATCCTACAGTAGACAAAAACCTTTTTTCTCAATAGAATGGGAACATCAAGCCATTGAATTTAAAAATACAATGCATTTAGAAAAGGGCATTTTCATTTCTTTTGTATATAAATACATCTTGATTTCTGACAAAAAAGGTGTGCCTCAAAAGAATTTTTATTAAGAATGGCAACCTAAACTGATACCACTTCACTACTGCTTTTGCTCTATTTGCATGAACTCTGACCACAGCAACTGCACACAAACCTCCAACAGATGCACAGAACAAAGTCTAGAGGGAAAGCACGACTTGCTTTATGGGAGCAGTAGGTTGCTTCTTATTTAAGACTCATCATTTTAAAGCCGCAATATTTCATATGAACTGATATGGCTTAGTCTCTGGATATTCTGGAAATTCTGAAAGAAGAATTTGCTATAAAGCAAACATATTTCCAAAATATTCAATTAGGATATACAGAGAATTGCAGAGTAAGAAAATTTAACAAGGCTTTTGGGTATATTACACTCTTCTAGGTAGAACCTAGAAATTAAACAGTGTTTTTAAAAAGTTTCTTGAACAAAGTAACTTTCATTAAATTGTAATAGTTATTTCAAGCTGTCTTAGCATGTATATCATGCAGTCAGAACCAAGAGCTTGACAAGCTCTTCTCACATTATCTCAAGACAGCAAGAGGTCTCAGGCAAGGACAGCAGCATTATATAAGTCTTCTAAAATTTCAAGCAACAGGTTCCTGAACACACTGGCATATACAATCATTTAGCTTAATGGAAAAAGGCATGGAATAACATAGAAAGAATATAAAGATTTCTCAAAGACAGATTATTTGGTTTATAAGAAAATAAACAAATATTAAAAACATCAAGACCAAACCATTCTACCTACCTAGAGAAAGGATAGCAATTCCAAAAACATTTTCAATATGTCTTCCAAAATAATGAACAGAAAATCAAATTAAGAATTCCCTATAAACAGTACCTCTTTCTATCAAACATCCACCAGAAACATGGTCAACATGCATGAGGCTGCACAAACTAGAGGATGATAATTGGTGAAGTGGCTGGCAATATAAACTGAGATCCTATTGTTTTCTTACTTGCTTAGTTCAAAAAAGTTTGTTCTGTGACAAGACATTATTATCTTCCTTGTAATTAGTGCTAAACTGTCCAATCACAGAAGAAATAATGTCTCCTAATCACTCAACACATGGAAAATAAATGTGTTGAACATTCTCAGTGACAGATTATCTGCACTATCAGAAAGAGAGCTGAAAGATGGTCAGACCCTTAGAACTACATATGGCAGTCCTGGCTTCCAAATACAACTAAGACCTGCAGCAAATAAACTTAGATTTCTAGCCAAGAATATGAAGCAATTCATTTAAATATTAAAATAGTCCCTTTTGTGTGCGTGTGTGTGTGTGCATGTGTGTATATATGTGATGACACATTATCTCTATCTGATAACAAGACCTGACTCTTATTTTAGAAAGCAAATAGAACTTCTACTTCAGCATCACCTAATAACCACCACACATTAATTTTTAACAGCATAAAGGAATTAGCTTTTTCTTTTGAAGACCAAACGTTCTGTAGCACCAAGTGTCTTATAAACAATATACATTTACAAAGAACTGAAGCAATGAGTACATGAGCAGTTGCACATTTTATTAACTGTAGAAAGAGCTGCACTTCTCTGCAAAAGTAACTGAGTCACACACAGCCAGTATTGGCGCAGTATCTTAGGAAGCTGACACAATTTGAAAAACTCACAGGCTACTGCACTGGATAGAAAAAGGGATGCGGAAGGTATTAAAGGGTCCCCCTCACAACAATAAGCACAAGTATCCGTCCTAACACTTGGACCCAGACAAACTCATTCAGGGTACAGAGCCATACAATCTCTTCTCACCTTCCATTAGGAAAAGCAACCACTGCCATAACACCTTCAAAAAACATCAACATTCACTTAGTTCAAATTTGAACACTGGATTTTCTTTTTCAGACTCATTGTAATTATACACTTCTAAAACTAGTATGACTTTCCCATCAGACTTTTCCTTATACTCTATTTCTTATCCTGTAAGAGCTAATATCCCTAGCTGGTTTCTCACTTGGGCAAAATGACACCAAGGGTAACTAGAAATTATCACATCCAATTTCAGGGCTCTGGAGATGATGGTCAAGGGTCTGGAGGCCCAGGTAGTCTTCTCCTTGATTATGCCAGTTTGGGAAAATGATGAGAGGAGAAGTAGATGGATTTACATCCATTTACTTATACCAGCTGTACCACTGGTGCTGGCTACAAGGTTTTGGTTTAGGACTCTGCTGATAGGAAGAGATGGAACCCACCTCATGAAACAGGTCACACAAGCCTTTGCCAACAGAATAGCCAACCTGGTAAAGTGAGCTTTGAACTAGGAAAAGCAGGAGAAGAGGAAAAGACTGTATGACACTCCCTTCCACCTCTACTGAGACACAGACACACTCAAATACCCGTGTGAAGTGCTGGCACACCAATGAAGGCAGTATAGGGAACAAGCAGCAGGAATTTGAGATCTGTGTGCAGTCACAAGGCTTTGATCTCATTGCAACTACCCAGACATGATGGGACAGCTCACACAACTAGAAGGGCACACAACACACAGAGCAGGGCTACAACTGTTTAGAGCAGACAGACCAGGAAGGCACAGCTGTGCAGATGACATACTTCATTTAATTATCAATCCTTGACAGTGCAATTTCAAAAGTAGTAGAAGCCATGGGGAAAAATTTATCCAATTTACTGTGATTGATTAACTGCCTTCTGATACTTCTGAGATCAAACCTACACATAACATCTAAGTCTGGTAACAGGCTATCAAGTCTAAAGATCAGTACCAAAGCCTTCCACTGGTAAGATATCCAACCAAACTGGTTCAGAGCACAAGGAAGGAAGGAAAATCTGTCTCTCACTTGAGTCATGCATCTCCCAGATCCAGAAAAACTCCATTTTTCTTTGGAAATTAACTGGCAATCTCAGAAACACAGAGATAAAGCAGGGTCCCCCTTTCAGAACCTTCATGTCTTTGCTGATAAATAGAATACTTATACAAAAGTAAAAGCAGACTGAATTAAAGTATTTCTGACTACTTCTAACTACAAATCCTGCAAAGACAACAGTCTCTTATCTAGATTCTCATCTTATGGTCATAAAAGAAAGAGCTTTGCTCTGGGACAGGAACAAAGCCTTCCGAAGGAATAAAATAATACCAAAAGCTTCCAGATATTGCCACTACCCTCAAGATGTAATAAATTGTTTCATCCATCCAATTAAAAACAATAACAAAAAAAGAAAACCTTAACAAAAGAACAAACTATCTGGCACCCTTCAAACTGAATCCTGACAATAATAATATGGCAGTGGGAGGAAAGCGAAACAGATTCACAAGACAGTTAACAGAAACCCCTTCCATCATTAGCTTCACCTATATCTAATGTGCAAAATAATTTACTTTCAGATTTTTTAATTTCTAAATCACTCAGACCCCAAGGCTAGGTTCAGTCTCCTCAAAAGGACAGCTTAAGAGCTTAGAATGATCAGGAATCAAACTTCGACAAAAAATTTCAAGCTTCACAAAACAATTGATATTAATTGCTTTTAATGTTTTGATAATTCAATTCAGGCTTAGGCTGAATTTTTTTAATTTAAATAGCTTAATAATAAGAGAATATAAACATATTAGACCTCAACAAGCTCATGTTTTTAAAGGTTTTTTTTTGTACAGAAATAGCAACAGACAGACATTTTTCCTATTAAGTTCTGTCACATACTTCACAAAATACAGTAACTCATTCTTTCTTTAGAGTTGAAAGAACAAAAACACATTTTTCTTCAACCGAGGTTTAACAAACCTCACCAACAAAAACAGGCAGAACTGGATAGCCTGGAAAAGAACTACTTGTAAAATCAAATTGCCACCATCTGTGAGTATCTTACCTTTAAATAGGATCCATAATATTTAGTTACATAAGGACTGTCACACTGACTCAACACTGTGATTTCTTGTTGGATGTCTTCTATTTCATCTTCTGCTTCTTCTAGGTCAATAATTTTTATAGCAACAACTTTCTGAGTCCGATTGTCAATTCCTTTAAAAACTTCACCAAAAGACCCCTTACCAATTCTCTCCAGTTTCGTAAACAGTTCTTCTGGATCTGCCTTCAGTGTCTGTTAAGAAGAAATTAAAGAGAAAAGTCACTCAATATTTGTAACACTAAAACAAAATGTGGTATCTTTAAAGGCAACAAACACTTCTAATTCTGCATATTCCGATTTACCTAGCTACTGTTTTCTACCTACATGACTGTCATGTTCTTTCTAAATCCCTTCTATGCACACAGTGATATGTTTATGTTTTGCTGTATATAAATAACAAATTTAACACAGTCTGTGTGTCAGGGTTTTATCCTATTTGGCAACAGAAAATGCTGCTATCTCAATTTCTTTTTCTTTGCCAATAAATAGTATCCAGAATGAAAGATCATTACAAAGATTTGTTTTTTATTCAAACCAAATAAATCAAACACTACTACCAATAAAAGCAAGCCTTTTGTCTAACCTTTTCTCTTGAAATTGGCTCCCTCCTAGATCCCAGAATCCCTCTTTCATATTTTTTCTCGTATCTCATCCTAAGGATTCCATTTATCTCCTTCAGTGCACAGAGTACTACTTCCTTTTGTTTGATGCGACAATCTTCCTCAATTTTCTCCTACTAAGGATCACCTGCATAAATAGCCATGCTTCCTCCTTCTCCCTGATGCCAAGGTTTTCGCTATCAGGATTTATTTATCTTTTTCTTCTTCTCTCAGTTGCATAGTCATTCACTCCTAAAATACATCCTGCTTCCAGCTTTCTTGATTTGAGCAGTCACATAAAAGCCACAAGTGCTCACCTAAACATGCAAATATAAGATTTGGGTGGACTGCGCTGACACATTTGGTTTTTCTCCACTATCAAGTATTCAGCCCCCCACTGCTACTCAGACTTCTCACTTTCAGTGCACAGATGGTTAAGTTCCACAGTATACCTTCTTAATCTAAGCATGGAGCCTCACTAGCTAACAAAAAATACATACATTACAACTACAGGGGGGTTGGACTGTATGACCTTTAAATGTCTCTTTCAATTCAAACTATCCTATGATTAAACTGGAAAAGTCATAAATAGAGGGAATAGTAGTGAAATGAAGAAAGGTAGGATAGGATTATTTAGAATATTGCCCTTAAGAAAAAAAAAATAATACTTTAAAAGACTTGTGTTTTTAAAAGATGGCACTCATGCTAGCTAAGTGGAAATACATCACTGATATAGAAAAAGGTTCATACAAGAAGAATTCAGTAATGCCTAAATAAGCATGAAACCACAGTTTATACTTAGCCTATCTGTGTAGTAGCCTGAAGAGGGGAATGAGAAATTCTAGGTTACCACTGACAAGCACTAAAACATTTCCTTTAACATTTAAATTTAGCTTATAAAGCACCTCTCACCTATATTTTTCTGCTCTCACATCTCAAATATTACATAATTAACCCATACAGCTGCAAGAGGAAGATAACCTAGAACATAGTTTCTCTGGAGGTATCTAAATTTCATAGCTGAAAGAGGTGTTTTGAGGACCAGGTAGCTGGGACTGACTGAACCCAAAGATAAACCCACTCGATTCTCAGAGCATTTTATCATCATCTGGCACAAACTGAGAGTACACAACTAGTTTTAGTACTTTAAAGTCAGCTCTAAAGCATCACAGCTTTCAGATAATCATTCCAGGAACACATCACCAGTGAGATCAGCCCAAAGCAGAAACACTCTAAGTGCACCTACTGCAAGACTTCACCAGCCCCAAGAAATTCCCCCTGCTTTACATCTTACTGATCCATCCTCTTATCCAAAGTTTTGAGAAACAAACAGAAGGGCATGGGGTTGTATCACTCTTTTGCCATTAAAGGAACAGAGCAGAAGATCCACATCACTTCCACGGAAAGCACCATGCTCCTCCTTTAATTTCAATGTAATGAGAAGAGCATACTATTACACACTATTAAATATTACATACAGAATGTATCTATATATGTATATATATGTATCTCCCACTTGGAAACCAGACCAGGGCACTTCATGGTTTCCCACAAACAGCCATCCCTTAGCTGCACAGTAACCCTTACCAACATTTCCAGGGACATAATTTCTAAGAGATCACAAAACTACAAACCAAATTGTGCTTACTGATTCTTCTCTTGCCTCACAGAATGCTCTGCTGTCAGTATTCAAACCAGTCATCTCTGAGAACTCTTCATGAATAAAAATACCCTTAACACCTGCATCAGAAATTTTCCCTTGTGGAAAACTATTATCCATCTATGCTTTCATACATTCTGTGTTGGAATTTGAGATGATGTGCTGTAGAGAGCTGTGCACACCTAATCCATCCACAGGAGCCTTCCAGTTCTTCATTAGCCACAGGAATCTGAGCATTAAATCATTACAAAGGCATCTGGGTAAACCACAAACCAATCCCAGTTGCAGCTGCCTAAAAAATTTCATTTCTCACCTCCTGAGACTAAAATGCCAGCACTGCTTAGTTGCAGTGCACTGCAGTTGCTCACATGAAGAAAATGAAACAGCTACCTGCCAGCAGCTTTTTTAAGTTCTGCTGGCTGTATGTATACATCCCCTATTTCCCCTTTTCCCATTAACAATCTATGACTATCATATATTAAAGCCCCTTGATTCACAACACCACAGTCTTCAGAGACTTTCAGAAACCTCAGTTTCTTTTTTACAGTGCAAAGCTCTTTGGATTCTGGTGTTAAGCTGGCAGTTTTATAAGATAACTGTAAAAGAAAATTAACAATTACAGAAAAGTAAGGAAAATAACTGTTCCTGGAAGACCCAAGAAGAAGGGAACAACTGTTTGTTTGATTTTTTTATAATCAAAATTTTACAGCCATTTTGAAATGCCGATTGTTCAGTAATAACAGGACTTAGTGGGATCAAAATCATTATCAATAATAATGTTATTTCAGAAGTTTCCTGTGAAATTCCTAAATAGTAAACAAACAAACCTTCCCTTCCCAGTTCACAACTTTTGTAAATTCATTCCTTTGTTCTAAAATGTAACAGTTGCCATTCCTAAATTTTCTTCTGAGCAACAGTAGGTAGCAGTTGTTTCAAAAAACCTGAACACACCCTTGCTCTGTAAGAAGTTCTCAGTTTTCTTCTCAGAACATCAGGTTTAAAGTGAGAGCCTTAAACTACCGGCAAAAACTAAGAGCTGGTCTCTTTAATGACCTGCTGTCTTTCAAAAATAAAGAGATCAGGCCTCCAGATACATAATCAACTGCTTGAATCTGAAAGTACATAAGTGGCCAATTCCCACCCATTTTTCCAAGATCACATCTGGAAAGGATTCTTGCCAAATTTGTTTTTGCTTGGTTTTGTAAATACTTCCAATATAGACAAAATAAATAAATAGCTTTATAAATATTCTCTCTACACAACTACATAGAGAAAATTACTTCCACAGATACTGCCACTATGGTTTTGCTGACTCTATTCTTTGCAAACTTTTACTAAGCAGAGAGTTTATTCCTACTAATATTAAAATAATGGGAACTGATCCAATATTGCTAGAAACCACAGATAAGAACACCAATATCTGCTGCAAATGGGTAAAGCTAATCACCTTGATAAAGAACTAGATCTCTACTCACTGCAACATTTTTTTTCAAAGCTTGTCACAGAATACATACTGCAACAAATCAAAAATTATGGAGCATTCAGATCGAACAATTCCAGAACTTTCCATTTCCATAAACACTTTAACTACTTTGCTTTTTATTTCAAATAGTTTTTCACACTTTTGAACACAAACTGCAACCATCTTGCCTCACTGTCCAGCTTGCTCAGCCATGCAGAACAAAGTCCTTTTCACCATAAGCAAAGCCACCATTCATCCAATAATTTGAGTAATCTCTCTGTACTTGTTCCACATTGGATTCATTACTTTTGACCTTAATCAGCCAGAAAAACATACTCCATTTAAAATTAACTCTTCTTAGTACCTAACAACACAACTTCTACAGAATAAAAATAGTCCAATACATTCTCAGATCCTATTTGTTTAATTTGGCCTCATGGCTCAAACTCAGCTGCAACCAACTAAATCAAATCACCTCTTCCTAATGCTCTGCATTTCCAACTAATGAGCTCCCAGACTTTTGCAAAGGCTCTTTGTAATACTCACACTTATGACAAGCTGCACTTTATGCTGTTTTGTTCAGTAATTCCAATTCCCAGGGTTGCACAGTTCTTCAGCACTGCCTCTCACATGTAACAGGTGCCTTTAAATTTTGTCTTTTTCAGGCATTGCCTTTTTCTATGCAAAGGTCACTTTTCAGTCAGCAACTGTCGAGAACAGTCCTGGAGAAACCAGCAGTATCATCCATTCTGACACCACCTCTGCAGTACCCTCCTTACAGCCAGGGTCACACACATCTTGCAACATATTTTATTTTTATGAATCCCCAATTCTTATCCACATTAACTGTACCTTAAAGCCCAATAGAAAATGTTACTATAATTCAAACTAGATGGATCCAATGTTATCCATAACCATTCTGAGAAGATACAGCTTAAGAGCCTTTTTCCACATTTCACTCCAGTTCTTATTTATTTTATGAAGAGTTATTCCAGTTATTGTAGAAAAGCATTAAAAATATTTCTAACTTCCAAGAATTATAAAGCATCTCCATAATTCAAGTTCTTAAACTTATCTGTGCAACTAATTTTACTTGCAGATGTGTAATTTCTCTATGCAGCTCATTTGAAATAGACAATCATCTTTTAACGCCTCCTTTTGTATACTTTTCATTTCACCAAATCAATTTCCAATTTGTCAGTCCAGTTCTCAAGACTGGGCCCAAAATACAATAATCTGAAGAGGTTCAGAGATTTCTGGGGATTGTTTAGCTTGGAAAAGAAAAGCCTGGGATGCTGGAAATCTTATTGTGTGTGAATACCTGATGAAAAGGAGTAAAGGACACAGGGCCAGACTCTTCTCAGTGGTGTCCGGCAGAAGGACAAGATGCAACGGCCAGAAATTGAGTAATAGGAAACTTCATCTAAACTTCCAAAAATAAAAGAGAAAAAAAATCCCAACAAAACAAACCAACCAACCAAAAAAAAAACAAACCAAAAACCACAAAGGTAAAAAACCCAGCCTTTCTTCATGTAAGGATAATTCTTCACTGGATTAGGGCTGCCCAGGGAGACTGTGGATCATTTGAGGTATCCAAAACTAGGCTGGATGTGGTCCTGAGCAATCTGATGACTCTACCTTGAGCAGGACATAGACTCTATGTGCTCCACAGGTCCCTTAAAATCTCAGCTAATCTGTGATACACTTTCTATCACACAAAGAATTAGTTTTGCTGCTAAATTTACTACACAGAAATGTAATTTCTGCAGAAATGAGACACCATTGCTGCACATAATTTCTTTAATTTTTTTCTTTGGTCAAACCAGAGAAGAGAAATCTGCCAGGAAAGTTCATACAGGAAATTTCCCCATGTACTCAGAGAATTTTGAGCCTAAAGCCAGTCGAAGTGAACAGCAGGCTGATGTCATTCTCCTTCACACAGTTCCCCATTCCAAGGAGGCATTTCAAAGGTGTCTAGATCACAACTTGCAATCTTTCAAAAACCATTTAAAGTCTCTTCATCTCAACACAGACCAGTATTAAGCAGCTCCTCTTTTTATGTTGAAGTTTAATTTAAATATGTAAATTTGGGTACACTGCACAATTTCAAATTCAAAGCATGCAGCCCTCCCACAAACTTGGGCTACCAAAGCAACGGGAAGGAAATAAAAAGACCAAGATTAAAAAAAAAAAAAAGCTCACAAGTTCTTGTTTTCAGCAAGATATATACACTATATATGAGTAACAGATACAACATATAACACACTAAATTATTTCCCGCAGTTGGTGTTAAACTGAAATAAAACAGAGGCAGTAGGCAGACTATAAACTGTTAAATGGTTCAATTGTATCAATCCCTACCTGTACTTTCAAAGAGAAGTCAACTAACCCAAAAAGACAAAATATAATGAAGTATTTGGATTTACAGTCTATGACTTTTATCTAAACAAAGACATTTATAAGAAGCCTTAAAACTGGAACCAACTTTGAACTATCTCTCAGTCTTATTTATCAATAATAAAGTAAAATGAGACAAACTACCATAGCCATCTTATAATTATCATGAATAGCAACAACTGATTTTTATTTTATTTTAAGCAGACTAATCAGCAAAACACTGAATGAGAGGTACAGGACTAGTATGAAAGCATTAATCTGTAATAACTAGGTGTAGAACTAAGATCCAGCTCTTTCATTGAAAATTTGTCAATTATAAAAAGTAACACGTAATTGTTTTCTTTTTTTCTTCATACACATTTCTTATTTCTCACTTTTTATCTCCAGCACCATAGTTATTTAATGCAGACACATGCTACCATAAGGAAATTGCTTTTTTTTTTTTTCTGGGAGAAATAAAATATACCAAAAATACAGAGATTTAACAATATCAATACTTGAACTATCAAGAAAAAGGAACAACTGCCATAAATTCTGCTGTGAAACTTCAGTGGGTTAAAACAGGGGAGAGAAGAAGCAAAAAATAAAGCTGTAAACATTGCATCTCAAACACTGAAGGTTAAAAACATTTAACGTGAATCACTATGGCCAACTAATACTCATTTGTCACACAGTTCAACTCTCTTCTTCTGATTTCTACCTAGATTGAAACAGGTTGTAAGCACATTTCCAGCAGGAATAAAAAAGTTCCCTAAAGTTAGCCTATCGTAACAGTATTCCTCAAGCCCTTGTATAACCCTCTTTCCACTTATTTTCACAGAAAGTGCACTTATCTTACATCAGGAATACAAAATATTCAATTATTTATCAGTAACACAAATATAAGCATACTTCCAGATTTCTAATTAACCAATACCATTTTCTGGGTACAATGTCCCCTGCACAAATCAGTCTGAAATTTTCTGATATTTTTCATTCAGAAAGCTCCTTAGGGTACAACCCTAAGAGTTTAATACCAAAAAGAATAGTTACCTAACTGTAGCCTGCTTCCAGAAAGCATATTTAATTAGAAGTTTTTCTGAGTTTCTTAAATTCCTCCGTTTTTAGTGCAACATCACTAAAAACTTTCATAACCTGTACCTGACTTCCTCCCTTCCATCCATTACACTTCTAAACTGTTGATTACTGCAATTAAAAATCCCTCCTTGCCTTGGGCACACAGTGAAAACAACACACAATTATCAGCAGTAGGTACAGTACAGCAGTGAAACACAAGATGTATTTTAGACATCAAAAGAAAGACAGCTAAGGAAAAATATCCCCAAAACAGTTTTAGAATAATGTCTCTTACTTGTTTACACTTACTAAAAAGCTAAAATGCTGTAAAAATCACTCTTAATTAGCTAAGCTACTGATAAAAAGTAAAATAAAGTAGTAGCTCTTTAGGGAAACCCCCAACATTATGACAAATGGCTGAATAAAGAATGCTAATAGAGGCAATTAGAAAGTTATGTTGCATTAATAGTACTTGAGAAAAATAAAGAAAATAGTGGATTTTAGGTTCTACAGCAATCCCATAATTTGAGGGGAGACTCTTCTTACACCCATAGTATCTGACAGCAAACCCAGATGTCTGCCAAGCAGGGCCAACTAAAAATACAGTAAGTTCTCCTGATTCAAGTCTCACTTTTTATCAATTTACACTGTTGAAGGCCCTTAGTTCTATACTAATGTAAAACCAGCACAGTCTGACATTTGTGCATATATGCACACGGAAACTTATGCAGATCAACAAAGAGCTTACATGTAAAAACAGTTTTGATTATATAGCTGCATCCACACAAATTATTACTTCCAGGCACACAGAACATCACTGAATTAAACAGTACTCCACAAAAGGTGTATCATCACAAAAGCAATAACCACATCAAGTTCAATCACAGAATCACAGGATACCAGGTTGGAAGGGATCTCAAGGAAAATCTGGTCCAACCTTTCTCAGCAAAAGCACAGCCTAGACAAGGTAGCCCAGCACCCAGTCCAGGCATGTTTTAAAAGAGTCCAGCATTGGGGAATCCACCACTTCCCCAAGAAAATAATTCCAATGGCTGATTCTCCTAATCGTGAAAAATTTTCCTCTTGTGTCCAATCAGAATCCTCTCCAGGGGTAACTTGTACCTCTTACCCCTCTTCTTTCCATGTGATTCCTAGTAAAAAGGGAGTCTCCATCTTCTCTGTAGACACCTTTTAAATACTGGAACATGGTGATAAGGTCTCCAACCTGGGCTGTCCTTTCTCAAGGCTAAACACACCCAGCTCTCTCAGCCCTCTCCCATGTAAAAGGCTTCCCAGTCCTCCAGTCATCTTTGTGGCCCTTCTCTTGACCCACTCCAATTGACCATATCTTTTTTGTAGAGCAGGGACCAAATTATTATAGGATGGATGCAGTATTCTACATTATTAATAATTTATATTAGATGCCTTGTTGACTTTGTCAATCAGTGTTTAGTGCATCCTTGATTCCCCTTTGCATCCCACCCCCAAGAAAGGGAGTAGGAGAAGAATTTAAGCAAATTTTGAAAATGCAGCCAAGATACATACTTGTATTTTCTACTTCAGAAACACAAAAGATGCCACTATGTAAAAGCTGACATCAGAGCCTTGTACAACACTCATAACACAAGGCCCAATATTCAAATGCGTTCACTACATCAGTAGCCTTTTGTCTCTCCAGGGAACAAAGATGCCATCTGAGGCATCATAAGAGGGTACCTTATTCAAACATGAAACTGGTACATGAAACTTGCCAGGACACAGGGCCAGCCTGACTGGTCTATGAGGATACCTGAAACACACAGTCACCATAAGCTGTATCTATTTACCTGTTCTGGAAGGGCACACAATGGAAATAGATTTTCCTGACTCCTCTCAAACAGCTCCATACATCTATAGCCCTGAAACAGCTTTTGGCTACAGAGTGAGAAGATGTCCAACTTCATTTTCACCAATTAAAACTCTTCTGTCCTGGCACCTGAGGGCTGAGCTTGTAATATGTCACAGAACCATGACATCTGTATTCAGGATATTTTAAAACCAATTAGCCAAGATCACAACGGTCCAAGGATCTGTCCAGTATTTAAGTGCTGTAAGTTCCTGCATAGTATTTGTCAAAGTATACCATAAACAGTAACAGTGAGCACAAACTCTCAAAAAATAAAAAAATCAAACTGGGGAATGCTGATTTCCTACACAGAAGCTGCAAATGGAAAGCAGTAGAAGCTAAGTGGCCTTTCCACGGTACCTTCAATTTAGCAACACAATATTTTGCAGTTACCAAACACAGAGCTCACAGAGGAAGTACTTGAAACAGTTTATTGTAAAAGGAGAATGAGTTACAATAAGGAAGACAGTAATACCTATAGTGCATAACTATGAAAGAACAACTGTGCTGGATCAGAACGAAGGATCCTCTAGGCCAGGACACTTCTACAGTCAGAAGGGAACATCTTGGGAACAGAGCAAAAATAGACAAGTAAATGGCAGTATTTCCCAAAACACCCTTCCAGTCTCCAGAAAACTGACACTTCAGACACCTTCTGAGCCAGAAATGGTGCCTTTATACAACCTTTTCTGTTCATGTGTCAGGTTCCCACTTAAACTCAGTTAAACTTCTAGCATTTCTTGAAGCAAGACAGCTTGAATGTCAACCCTTATTTAAATTTTACATGAAGAACCTGTAGCTCTTGTACTGAAAATACAATGAAGAATGAATAAAAATAACTTACTGCATAAACACTGTTATTGCTACAAAAAAAAAAAAAACTGAAAAGGGAGGAAGATAAAAAAAGGGGTTTATCACACAGAAGAGGCTTGTCTTAAAGATGATGGAATTTTAAAAGCACCACAGGAATTTATTACCATAAATTTATAAACACAGTACTTGATTATTTAAAATACAGCTTCCATAAAGAAGCTTCAGAAGCTTACCACAGCCTTGAAATGCAGGCCAGTCTGAAAATCAAGGTCATATACACTTACTCCAAGCCAGCCTTGCAGGAATCTCACACATTTACAGGCAAACACACACTCTCCCCAGGCCACGTCCATACGGCATGAAGAAGAAAGACAACACATCTTCAGTTTAGTATTGACGCAGTTTCACCCTGCACACTCAAACTCATATGTACACAGAGCCCTTAAAACAACAACAAAAACTTCGAGTCCAAACTTAAACTGCACAGAAATTTAGGTCAAAATCCAACTCTGTTTTTACTCAGGTTACAACATGCCCACTGTGCAGCAGACAGCACATCTCAGATTTTGACAACCTTCCAGCACCATCCTACATTTCCTCCACAGTTTTTCATTCCTTTGGCTCACTCTCCACCCACTCACTTTTTATGCATCACTCTTCAAACATCGATCAGACATCTTGTTCAGGGAGAAACATATTAGTCCTTCATTCTTCTCTCTATTGACACTATCGTGCTCACACCAAACAGCATTAATAAAGTGATGTCCCTCCAAGTGATTTTTTGGGGTCAAGAAGTTACTCTGCTCACACAGGCACGATGGCTGCTCTCTTGTGTAAGTACAGCAAAGAATGTCAGAAAGCTGCATAACTTGTCACTGACACTGCTTCTACCATTTGTGGCAGAAGCTGGTAGGTGGGGAGGAGGGATCACACTACAGAAAAAGAAGACACAGTCCCGTGATTTAGGCAATTTAATTATAACTCAGAGAACTAAGCTCTGTTCCTCTCTTCTACACAATGAAAAAGTCACAAATCTTTTTCTTATCTAAGAAGTAGATGTCACTCATTGTATGTACCTTACTCTTTGAACATTTATTTGGAAGTAAAATCAAAGAGAACTGTGTACTGAAAACAGACCGCTATAAAACTGCTACATATTCTGACAGCATGGAAATAGATATAGACATCTTGAACTGGGCACAGAAAATTAGTGAGCAGCTTTCACATTGCTCACAGACTTTATGCCTCTACCTATCCGCAATCTCTAGTTTGGTGTTCTCAGGGGTTTTTTTAGACAATGAAAGTTCACACTTGAGCAACTCTCATAGTAACAGAACAAAAATCATGAGAATAGTAACACCATTTTGAATAAAACTATTTGAAGCAAAGTCCCAAATTACATGGACTAACAAGAACCCTGAAGATCCACCCATTTAGTACAGCTAACAGTACTCTAAAACGAAATAATGAATCAAGTCAATAAAAAGCACAGGTCCTCAGATCATGCAGTGACATACATCATCAGTACATGCATACTGATGAATAATCTTCATTCTCTCACTTCCAAGCAGCTAGAAATCTGACTTTTAAATGCTAAAGTGTTATAGATTCTGTCTCAAAGTAGACAGTTGTCTCAAAGGTATTAAAAAAAAAAAAAAAAGAAAGTATAAAGCCCAAACAATATCCACAGTCAATCAAGAAACCCTCATTTCTCTGTCTCTGGCATTCAACAAACTGCTCATATTTCAAAGGTGAACTTGAACTCTTAACAGCAGGATCTACACAGCAATAAATTAATTAGCTCAGAGAGTAGGCCTGCATAAGCTATGGGGTATTCAGTATTATGTATGAGCATATAATTCATGTGATGCCCAAGCATGTAACATTTTCAATCCAAATCCTCAGATTTTGCAAAGAAAAGAGATTCATGACTCAGAATCTTGACTCACAATAAAACAAACCAGGGTAAATCAATACTTAAACCAAATGATGCACAAACACTTTCAATCCAGGAGAGAAATCGAGAGAAACTCTTACATGCCATTCATAAGTTGTTCCTTTGTAGATAAGGGCAAGAAAGTTTCTAATCTTTTTCTAATCAGATGTGGGAAATATTAGAATAACAACACACAGATACCAATGACCTTAATGTTTTCCTGGCAGCAGTTTCCATTTAAACCAATAAAAACGAGGGGGGGGCGGGGGAAGCCAGCTCAGTCAGCACAAAACCGCACTAGTTATTTCAAATATAGACAATTAAGACACAGAACGCTCAAATTCCACCGTATAACAACAGCAGCTGACCGATTCTTGGAATCAAACCCAGGAGCCAAACACGATTCCCGAGCACCCACCTCGGAGCAGCACCACAGCAATGGGCACTGCAGCATGCGCTGAAGGTCAACATTTCCAGGCCCTGCTTGTACAGGCTGGTTTTCCGTATGCTTCCCCTACCCACCTCAAATTAATGGGGCCGAAAATCGCCCACTGATCCGGGGTTCATTTTAGGAATTAAAAACACCGAGGAGAACTCCCGGCCGGGGGAGGGGGCCACACGCTCCGCTCCGCTCGCCTGCAGCGAGACAGTGGCTGCCGAGGACGGATGGAGGGAGGCAGAGGCAGGCACGGATCCACCGGGCGCAGGGACCTCGCTGGGCACCACGCCATGCGCTGACAGCACGTTTCGTCTCCATCCCGCTCCCCTGCCCCCAGCCCAGCCCCCGTGGCCGAGCCAGAGCCAAGAGGCGCTTTCTGCCCTCGCCCTGTCCCCCCAGCCCCGGGAATCTCCCCCCGTACACCCACCCTAGCCCGAGGTGCGCATCCGTGCCTGCCCTTGGGGCAGCTGCTCACCTGCATCCCCGGCAGCCCCGCCTGCACGGGGGAGTGAGCCATGGCGGCAGCGGCGGCGAGGGAGGCTGGGAGGGAGCCGGGTCTCCTCAAGCGGCTCCAGGGCACAGGGTTAAGCTCATCTCCACGCTCTCTCACACACACAGCACCACCGTCCTCCGCCACCTCCTGGCCCTTCTCCTGGGCGAGCAGTAGGAAAGGGGCCGTCCCAAGTCCGGGCTCTCCAGGCCCCCGTCACGGATGCAAAGGCAGCAGCGGCTTCCTCATCCCTCCTCCTCCTCTTCCTCCTCCTCCTCCGGGCCGGGCAGGCGACACGATGACAAACCTGGGGCGAGAGGAGGAGGCGAAGGAGGAGGGGGCGGAGCGGCAGCGGCGGCCCCGCCTCCGCGGCGCGGTACCTGCCCGCCCGCCGCCGTGGGCGCGGCCGGGCCCCCACACGCCGTGCTGGGCCTCCACACACGGGTCCGGGCCCCACACGCCGTGCCGGGGCCGTCTCGCCTCGGCGCCCCGCCGCTCGCCCGGCGCCCCGCGGAAGGCAGCGCAACGCCGGCGCTCCGCTGGAGCCTGCGGTGCCAGGAAGCGCTTGACTTCCTGTCAGAAGCTGTAGAAGCCCCAAGCCAGCATGCCAGGCGTGCTTCTCCTGTAGCTCCTAAACGGGAGCAGAGTGGGTCAGCACTGAGGTCTCTCCCACGCAGAAGTTCTGCATGCATGCAAATCTCCTGAGAACTCGACAATGTTCTCTTCTTTGTTACAACTGGAGTTTAACAGTCAGTCACACAACTTCCCATGTGCCGTGGAATGCCCTAAAATTCTCCCCTTTTTCCGCTCCGGCACAAAAAACTAGGTCGTTTCACGATTGTTAAAGCGTTTGAAACCGGTGGGGCTGGGATCCATAGAACAGCGAGGTTCGGTCTTTTCGAGTGTTTTTTTTAAAATGATGTGAGCATCTATTCTACCATAAGTTGCTTTTCATTAGATAATTCACTAGAGTTTGTACAAATCTCTTACCTGCAAGAAACACTTGAAAATAGAAAATAGCCTTATTTAAAAGTGGTTGGAACTTTCCCTGAAGTTTCTTCTGTAGTTACAATATTCTTTGTTGTCCTGTGTGGGCTGAGTTAATGCTACATGATCTGGTTTTCATGAAACTTGGAGACACATAAATGTTCCTAAGATCTCTGCCTCAAAGTATTACTCAAATAAAATTAGCCAACAGCTTTATGCAGGCAAGTAAGTGTGCCCACACACAAGCACGTTGTTTTTTTTACCTGAGAAAATAAACTAAATATACCAGCCCGTGACTACAGTGAAACAGGAAAGGATTATGGCTAGAAACTGTATAGAAAATTGAATTACTGGAATTCTTTTTTCGGTTGTTCATGAAGGAGTTGATAAGTTCCTTAATGGAGGATGGAGTTCAGATTCTGTGTGGTTTGGCTCTCAGGAAACATAAACAAGTTTCTACTGTTTACTGGTATGTAATTTTCAAAGAAATGTAAAATCTTGTAATTTGTGTTCTACCTCTATCAAAAATCAAATAACGATCACGAGAATCAGTATCAAAACTCTCTATTTAGACTGTTTTCTAAAGCATTTTTGCAATTTTTTTTTTTAAAAAAAAAGGGTTTAATATCTCCATGGTCACTCCCCTGTTTGCAGTAAATTTTTCTAGCTTGTTAGGGAGAAAGTCAGCGGGCTACTAGTGAACCTTTTCTTTGTCTAATGGATATCATTGCACTTTTGCTACATCACATATTTAAAATCCTCATTGAGAAAATGTGAGTTTTACCATTGCCTATGCAGTTTTATTTTTTTTTTATGTATATAGTCATAAAGATACAGATTTTATCCACTGCTTTACTTTTTCTGCAGTTGCATGTTCAGTGTGGAGTCAAAATAAAGAAGGTACTCAAGTCTTCTCTTTTGTATTATGAAAGGTGTACAACTGTTATTTTATGTCCATGAGTATATTCTTTGGGACTTAAACAATTTTCACAAGGAATATACACTTGGCTTGGTAGAGGTGATTCTGTTTTATCTTGTTAATTCCTTTTCTACAGTTAGGTTGTAGATTCTCTAGCTCAAAGCACATAAAAGTTTGTATTCTGCTCTGAAGTGACTTCCACCATGAAAGCTTCTGGCCTGGGGCCACCGTGAGGTCTTCCTTTTGCTTGTATGCCATCACAGATTAATTTCATCTCAAGGTTTGGAAGTTCTGCAATATATGTTCAACAAGATTCTGTGCCTGAAAAAATAACTGCTTGAGACATGGAATAAACGCAGGAAAGCAATGGAGCAGATTCAAAACTCTTCAGTCATAAACCAGATACCAGTCCAAGTTAAGTTCTAATGAAGTCAGAACAATGTATTAAAAGGTCAATATCTTGTCAGCTTCTAAATTTTATACTGCATCTCATGTTCTGATACACTTCCAATTTCTCCCAGAACTTGTAGGAATTTTTTTTAATAGTTTTGAATGTAATTTTAAAATAATTAATGTGTGTGTTTGCTGTTCACTTTGTAAATGCTAGTCTTTCAGTCTAAATTTCAACTCCATCTCACAGACTAAGTAACAGAAGCCTTTCAAATTTTCCTCTCCTTTTCTCAACCTTTTGTGGGTTTTTTTAATCTTTTCTGAGAAAACTAGATTTTGTGTATTATAATCCAAAGTAAGGCTAGTCTTGCAGAAATCTTTTTTAAAAACAGAATGGTTAGATGTTGTGCTAGCCAACCATCTCAATACAATGACTAAGACTTCAAAAATAAACACTTCTTACCATTAAGGCAGTTCCCTGGTGTACCTTTTTGGAGCCAGATGTTCCCAGCATTCAAAGATTCAATTTATTTAAGTGACAATTTCTCAATAACTGGTTTGCTTTCAATTGAACATGATACTTCGAATATGCAGAGATTTTCTGCTTTGCTAGTTATGTTTAAGCCATGAATTATAGCATTTCAGTCTCCAACGGTAAGAGAGGAGTTACAAAAGAAAAATATAATTACATAATTGTAGAGGCTGTGACTGTGAACTTCTGCTTATAAATACCTGTGAAGAAAAGATGTTTTCCTTACTGACAAAGACTTAAACTTCTCAAATGAACAATGTAAGGTCATTGGTGTTTTCTAAGATGAAAGGTGCGGCAGGAACCCAGCTCTTTTTAAATTTATAATAGCAAACACGTGACTCTTGCCTGTATCACACAATGCACACAAGGCTCTTCACAAATGGACCTTTAAGAGTGTAAGTATTCCTGGGGGAGGAGCAGAGGTCCCCACACGGGTCTCTAACTGACCACAGAGAGGAAAGAAAAAGACAAAAACCTTTCACAGTGGGGGGTGGGGGGTGTTACCAGTAGGCTGTTGCAGGACCAGTATGGGACCCATCTTGTTCAGCATATCCATGAATGAGCTAGGAAAGAGACTAAAGAAAATCGAGTCTTATATTGCCCATTATCATGAGGAAGAAACTAAAAGAAAGCCCAAGGAGTTAAAGAAAAATCTCAGTGACTGCTGAGTGACATGCCAGCAGATGGGGGTTCAGCATTGAAATGTGCTCCTTCAGCAGAGTTGAAGAATGTCAGAATATGAGTGCTGTAAATATCCTCAATGTGGCCCTACAGAAAAGCAGCTTTCTGGGAAAACTTTATAAGTATGACATACCTAAATCAGTGAATTAAACCCCGAAGGTATAATTAACGTTCATTTCTGCACACTGAGTCATCCTGACTATGCTTCTCTTTTCAAATCAATGCCCAGTCCTTTCGGCTTTCCTTTCTGGGAGATCTGCTCAAACAGCAACTTACTCTCCCAGGAATGAGCCAAGGAACCAGACAAGGGTAGGATGCAATTTTATTAAAAAAAATATATATATGTTTAGTGATAAAAGCTCATTTCCCTGTAAATAACCAAAAATATCCCTGTGTTGTCCAGGACTAATATTTTCCCTGCCTTTTGGTTGTGTATGCACCACAAGATTAGTTTCCAGTCTACTTCCAAACTATGCAGCAATGATACACCTACAAAACATTGGTGTTTTCTCTGTTTTCACCAAAATTTTGAAATTTAAATTTCCTTTGGAAAGGGTGTCCCTTCTACAAAGTTTGTGATGGAGCCTTTCTTCCTCTCAAGATGCCATGGGTAACCCTGCAGCTGTGTATTTCTTCCAGCAGAGGAAGCCTGTGTAGTTTCAAAAGCACACAGCTTGCCTTCCACATGTTCTGGTTTAACAAGCCATTTGTCAGAAAGTGATTTTGTCAATTACAGAAGTAAAGCTGGAAGTTCAAACAATGGCATTCTACTTTAGGTCTTGTGAAT
The DNA here is from genome assembly GCF_049639895.1 of Pseudopodoces humilis. Taxonomy (NCBI): domain Eukaryota; kingdom Metazoa; phylum Chordata; class Aves; order Passeriformes; family Paridae; genus Pseudopodoces; species Pseudopodoces humilis. Next base: position 39,096,825 of record NC_142201.1, on the reverse strand, counting down.
GCTGAAGGGGAAAAAAATTGGTTATTAAATTATGTCCCCAAAGAAAAACCCTTTTTCTTCTATGTTTGTTTAAAACATGCCATTTTGTATATATTTCCCTTCCTGTGTGATGTCATATCATTCATAGAAAATGGCATGTTTTTGAGATTCATAATAAAAGAAAATTCACATTCTTGTAGAACTGAGAATCATAATGGATAAATCAGAATGAGGCAGGAAATGGAAGAAAACATCTTGAGTGTTATATGCTGTTTATTAATAATGAGCAGAATATAAGTGCCTGAAAGTATTTTAGTATTCCAGGCAGACAATTAAAATTAGATGGAGACCTAGAGCTCATTAAGAAACATGAGATTGATTTTACTGTCCTATGCCTCTGCCCCTGAGGAGCATCATTGCTTTTTATAAGCCTTTCTCTTAGCCCCTTGTCACACAAACCAAACATCTGCAAATGGAAGAAAACATACCTTCCCTATCTTTTTCTCACATTTCACATTTTATAATGGAGACATCAGTTCTTATCTCAGGTTAATGTCTGTGTAGACATCGGACTAGCAAATTCTCTGAACTAAATGGATCCATTAAGGGTGACCTTTAATGGTTTTAAACTAAAATAGAGTCAATTTAGATTAGATAGAAAAAAGAAGTTTTTTACAATGAGGGTAATAAAACACTGGAACAGGTTGCCCAGAGAGGTGGTGAATGCCACATCCCTGTAAATATTAAAGGTCAGATTGGACTGGGCTCTGAGCACCCTGGTCTACCAGAAGATGTCCCTGTCCCCAACAGGAGAGTTGGACTAGATGACCTTTAAAGGTCCCTTCTAGCCCAAACTATTCTGTGATTCTGTGACCCTGTAATCATGCTGAGACACTCACCTTAGACAGTCCATGTCATCACAGATATGAAATGTTTGCTTGCAGGCTACAGTTGTCCCAACAGAAAAAGTTGCACTGTTTCTCATTGATAGCTGATAAGTATCAGTCTTACAACTGACTGCACTACTTCACTATTTTAATTCAAGGATTATCTCATTTTTTTACTCTTCATTAATTTCATTATATACCAACTGTTACCTGTAAAATCTTGTGTTGACAGAAGTGTATTGCATTCATCTGTTGAATAAATAAACATATGGATCCCTGCAAGTACCAGTTATCACTGTGGGGTGTTGTTACCAAATGAAAATCATCATGATGTTATGAGTTTTTCAGAGTACAGCTTTGTGCTGTGTTTAATCCAACTTAACTGCAGTCTACTGCCAAAGTGCTGATCCCACTCTTCCTTTCTCTCAGCCCTAGCTCTGGTCCTTGCATTAGCAATCACATGCCCACTTGGTGATTTGGATCAGTTCTCTGATCCCAAGGGAAATGCATCCACATCCTGCTGGATTAGTCTCTCCTGTGGCAGCAGTCTCTGCGTGTCACACAGCAGGGACACCATGTGTGAGGGAGGGGAGTGAGGCCAACACCTCTGGTAGCCCACAGTTAGCTCAGATGAGCCAGGAGGTGAAACTCCATCCAGAATGTCCTCTGTGGAGTAGGATAGTGGCTCCAGCTCTGTCATACCACAAAAGCCACCTTCCCAGCTCGCAGGAATGAATGCTCCTGCCCGTGGTTTAAGCCCAGAGCTCCATATTCATAGAAGTCAGTCTTCACAGAGAATGTACAGAAGGAAACAGTGGAGGGATGACTTTGCTGACAATAAACCTCTTTTCTAGGTAATTAGAGACCCTCAGCCTGCAGTCTTCATGGCCCAAAATTTAATACCAGGAAAGGAAAAGCCAGAAATCAGATACCCTAAAAAAAAAAAAAAAAAAAAAAAAAAGAAAAAAGTGAGCTTGTTATTTTGGGAAGGTTTCTGTTAGACCATAAACTATTTTCTAGCACTTGAACCTGTCATCGTCCCCACTAGGTATGTGTGGGGGATAGCTACAGCTTGTAACTGTGCCCCACAAAAATACAGCTCCTGTGCGTGTACCTTCCTCCTCTGCCCATCATTCCCATTCCATTTAGCCTTCTGAAAGTAATTACCCAGCAAGTTCCTGTTGTGCTCACAATGCTCTGACATGATCCAGCCATCTTCCACCTCTTCCTGCAGACCTCCTCTCATTCACAAAAATCAGCTGCAAACTTCTACTTGCACCAGACCTTTGGCAAGATCCCAGAGCCTCACGCTCCTTTGGCATCTACAGTTGCCAGCTCAGTTTTCCTCCTATCTTTTTCATGAGAGCAGGCTTCCTGGGGATTTTGGACTGAGTATATCTCTTCTGCCAGCTGAGGTAGTGGGTACCTGATGCTTTTATTGCAAAGAAGAGCAGATCTTGCTGTTCCACATCAGCACTACTCTTCTCCCCTGCACAGAAGCAAATTTACAGGGTGAGCTATGGACTGTAGGTTTCTATTTACTTTTCAGTGGAGTAGCAGAGCTGCACAGTCTTCCCATCCCACTGTCTCCTGATAGCACAGGGATTTGCCTCAGCATCACAGCTGCAGAAGACCACAAATCTACTTTTTTCTTCTGTTGAAGTTTAAGTGAGGAAAACACATATAAGCGCTTGAAACTGCTACCAGGAATTACCATTGTGAAGAAATACAGAGATGACTCTTCTAGACACTTTGTATACAGACTTGGGTTAAATGCAAGTTTCTGCTACACTCAGTGTTCAGAAGTCACCTTGACAGTCTGTTTTTCCTGGTTGAGGTTCTAGTTTCTTATCCAAATACTGCAAATTTGTCAGACATTTACTCTCAGTTCTGTTCATTCTGTATCTTGGACCAGGAATATATCCTGCCCCAAAGTGCACCTTCTTCCCAAACTCTCCAGGTGCAATTCATGACCTTCCCTACCATTCTCTTGAGAAACTCTTCAGTACCAACTCAGAGGTACTGTGTATCAGGTATTGCATATATTTTTATATATACACATATATATATAAAGTAATGTGATTTGTGATGGAGCCTTTCTTCCTCTCAAGATGCCATGGGTAACCCTGCAGCTGTGTATTTCTTCCAGCAGAGGAAGCCTCTGTAGTTTCAAAAGCACACAGCTTGCCTTCCAAAGCTAGATTTGGCTGTGCATTTATGTTCTGGTTTAACAAGCCACTTGTCAGAAAGTGATTTTGTCAATTACAGAAGTAAAGCTGGAAGTTCAAACAATGGCATTCTACTTTAGGTCTTGTGAATGCTGAAGGGGAAAAATTGGCTATTAAATTATGTTCCTCAAAGTAAAAGCCTTTTTTTTCTATGTTTGTAAAAAACATGCCATTTTGTATATATTTCCCTTCCTGTGGTGAAGTTCTGTGCACTGATATCGTACTGATATCAGCACAAAGATTCTCATCAGCTTCACTGGGCTCTTGATTTCTGATGTTTGTAGGAAGTACATAGGCTTCCCAGCCCATGGCACATCTTCCTTTTTACCTGCATATAGGTTGACATTATTGTCACTGACTTATTTACATGAGCAGTTTTCTCAAAGAATGTAATACAGCCCTATGCTTGCAGTTACTTGTATTTATGAAAGTAAATTAAAAATTTTTAACCTGTTCCTCACTATAGCTCAAGGTTTTACCATGTGTCTTCCCATCATTCCTCCAGCAGAAGCACAAGACCATGTAACTTTTATGCTCTGACTGTTAAGCAAAGATGCACTTTCCAAAGATGCATCTCTGTGATTTTTATACACATAAAGTATACTATATTTAATTACTTGAGTGTTTAATCAACTTCTGTAGAGATTATTTTTAAAACATTTCTGTTCAGCTTTAAGATTATATTTTGAGTTTCCCAGGAAGTTCATGTGCAGCATCATTAGGGTGTTTAACTGCTCAAAGACTGTCCTTTCCAACAACCACATCTTTCTTCTGCACTGGCATCATTTCATGTTGGCTTAATCTGAGCTGGAAACCACACCCCTCCCTTAAAATCCTAAACTGAGGTTTCCTCTGCTTTCCATGGGGCAGACACAGTGGAGGACAGAGCAGGAAGGAGCAACCCCAACAGTCCTTGCACACAGGTCCTTGGCTGCAATCTGAAGATTGGTTAGAATGCCTGAGGAGCTGCCATCCAGTGACTTTCCCAACTCCTCCCATCCCAAACCTCTGTCACTGAGCATCTCAAATGCCCACATCAACCCTTCCCAAATAATTTCAAGTATGTGATGCTTGGGTTATGCAAATCTCCTCTGAGCAGTCCTGCCTCCCAAAGCTCTCCCATCCAAGTCACAATTCATGCAAATCCCTTCTGCTTTGACATGTCCCCAGGACCAGTTGCCTGAGGGTCCATCCAGGGGCTGATCACAATTCACTCAACTCTTAAAGCAGCAGCAGCCATAACCCCACAGTCTATGGATGTTCCTTGTTGTCCTCTCAAGGACTATATCCAAACCTCTTTTCTTAGCATGTCTGAGTTTAAAGTTTGCAGGACAGCTCTAAAACCTGCATCTGTATACACTTGAGAAGATGTCAGGATGAAAAGTGCAGTGCTTAAGAGATGTCTTAAACTGAATGCTACTCAGGAATGAGCTGCTCTTCCAACAAACTCCCTTAATGGACAATGCCTAGCTGGCATGGCCTCACCAAGAGCCATCTTGGAGATGGCTCCTATCAAATGCGGTGATTTTGGCTTTCTTGTTAATGACAGGGTGGGCTGAATAGTTGTACAACAGGTTAACAGCCTGGGAAGCCATCCAGGAGGCAGGAATCTGAAATCAGTGCATACTCAGTTTGTCAGAACCAAATGCAGCCCAATTCAGCCCAAATTTGTATCTACTTAAAAGTAATGGTTTGCTGAAGTGTCTACACATACTTCTGTTTAACATGGTGCTGTTTTTTCTGGGGCTGTTTTCTCTGGGGATTAGTCTGCTGAGCCCACAGAAGCCAATTTTTCTTCGTCTGACATTTTGCTGAGTTACAAAAACACCCTAAATTTGCTTGTGGTTTTGTTTCTTAGGGCAGAGTTTCATGCCTGGGGTTTGAGTCCTGCAGTTAAATTGAATTAAGCACAAGAAGCCAGTGATTTTGTCATCTTTTAGAGTAAGAGTGTTGGGTGTTGCAGCATAATCAATTTTATTCTTGTTCTTTATTATTCTTCAATATCAGAGTCAGTTTTTTATAATACCACGCGAGCTTTTGGCAATTTTAATAAATTTTTTAATGTTTTTAAGAGAGGCAATTTCCTTCAATGCTGCCAGAGACTCTCTCTTGCTAAAATCCACCCAAATACATTTATTTTTCTAAACATACAGTAGCCCTATGATCTCCAAAAGCAATGCTGATCTATGTGTCATACAATAGTGATTTAGGTATTTTCATAGGGTAATCTGAAGCTTGTGATACCTGCGAGCGAAACTAATAAGTTAATAAATCAAGTTAATAATGTAGGGGGTTTTTCTGGGCGTGCCTCTCCAGCCCCTTCCCTGCCACTGTATTTTTCTGCCACCTGGTGGTGGAAAATGACGTCCTGGGGAGGGACCCCAGGACACTTTGGGAAGATTTGCCTGAGCAAGGGGTCTAGAGTTGTCAAATACAGGTTAAATAAAGGTAGGAAAATGTAGTTTATTTTATATCTACCAATATTACCTAGACTCTGTAGTCACAGACTGGCGTTTCACTGCAAAAAGCCCAATCCAGGCAAAGCAAATAAATCCTTCCTGTTCCACAGGCTGCCTCAGACAGGTGTGAAATGGCTTTGGGCTTCTCTAATTCCTCCTGGTATTGCCAAGCTCCCTGAGCTGAAAGTAGATGGCACAGAACAGCATCTTGGGTCTGCCCCCTACAATCGGGGTGGCAGCAAGTCAGGGAAGGAGCCAAATTCATAACCTGTGTGCTGTGGGTGCTGGAGCAGACATCTGCTCTGAAGCTGTAGTGGAGAAATCATGAGTCACACTTGCAATGAATGCATGAAATAGACACTGAAAACTGAAAACCAACCAACCAAAAGATGTCAAACCCCAGCTTGGGTTTCTGTAACTCAATCAGGAATGCGTTTGTCAGTGACCACTACCTGGTCCAAAACAGGGGGAGGGAGGGGGTCTGTGGCATAACATCTTGCTCTGCTACAGCAGAGATTATAATGACCATTAGTCTCATACTCCTGCTCCCTGCAAGACAGCAGGGGCAGATGTGGAGAATCTGGAGGTTCTCTCTTTGCACCCTTCCCAATTTCCATGCTCAGTTTCTTAAACAAAGTCTCCTCCTCCAGTTTCAGCACTCAGCCAGGCCTGCCACCCTGGGACATCCACGTCTCTAACTTGAGTACGTTTGTGTAGTAGTGTTCTACTCCTACCCTCCCATGTTTGGGATCAGATTTCAGTATAAATGCATTCAATATCATTAATTCACTTAGGTGGTTACAGAGCTGGCCTCAGGCACTCTGTTGAACTAAAGTACCAGCCTGCAGGATGAAGGAAAATTGAATTAACCTTTACTTGAAATATTTCTTTGTACAATAAGACCTTTAGGAAATAGAACTCCTATCTAAGTAGAAGACATTTCCAATTTTAACTACCAAGAAAGGATGGTATGGCTCTGGGAGCATTAATTATTTTTTTTTCCATTTTGGTTTTTGTTTGTTTGTTTATTTGGGTTTTTGGGGGGTTTTTTGTTGTTGTTGTTGTTTTTTAAAGTTTGTAAGTATTTTTCCCAGCTGGGAAAGGACTGTGTTCAACTTAGAATTTAAAAAAAGCCCTTTATGGGCTAAGATGGAAAGAAGCTCAGACAGGAACATACACTGCATTTCTCTGAATCTCACAGAAGGAGGATAAACGTAATTTCACGTGAGCAGACAGCTGAAATTTCATCTTAATCTCATGAGAGTTTTATTTGCCACTTATGGCAGCAGCAGATCAAATGAGGGATTGCAACAGCAATTTGAGAACCAGTGCTGTGACAGTGCCTCAATATTTTGTGCTTAGCTCTTACATAATTTTTATTCATTATTTTATTTAGTTATGTGTCTTACACAGTTTAGAATTTTAACTCCCCCTCACCCCCAAAATACAGCAATAGTGTTATGGAGACAGAGCTGCTTTCACTGCAGATATTCTCCTTATGAGTGTTGCAGAAGGTCTTATGACCATTTTGGCACTGAAGGGAAAACCAGCTCTTTCATCCCAGTACATCTGCCAGCAAAAGCAAACCTGTCTGATTAGCATCTGCAATTATTAGGAAGTAGCTGGCCAATGTGACACCCATCTGCAGGAAAGGTCAGGAGGGGGGTTCCAGCAGCCTGTCAGCCTGATCTCAGTGCTTAAGGCAGGTTATGGAACAGATCATCTTGAGCGTGATCACATGGCACATGCAGGGGATCGGGCCCAGCCAGAAGAGGTTTAGGAAAGTCAGGTCCTGCTTGACCAAACTGCTTCCCTTCTATGACAGGGTGATGCATCCAATGGATGAGGGAAAGGCTGGGGGTGTTGCCTACCTGGAGTTCAGTAAAGCGTCTGACACTGTCTCCCACAGAATTCTTCTGGAAAAGCTGGGAGCCCATGGCTTGAATAGGTGCGCTCTTCGTAGGGTAAAAAACTGTCAAGAGTGGCAGTGGATGGAGTTAAATCCAGTGGTGTTCCCCTGGGCTCAGTATTGAGAACAGTCTTGCTTAATATCTTTAGTGATGACCTGGACAAAGGGATCAAATTCTCCCTCAGTTTGCAGAGGACACCAAGCTGGATGGGATCTGCTGTAGGGCAGGAAGGCTCTGCAGAGGGATCTGGATAGCAGGGATCCATGGGCAGTGGCCAATGGTATGAAGTTCAAAAAGACCAAGTGCCAGGTCCTGCCCTTGGGTCACAACCACCTCTAGTGCTTCAGGCTGGGGACAAGTGGCTGGAAAACTTCCCATCAGAAAAGTATCTCAGGGTGCTGGTCAACAGCCAGCTAAACATGAGCCAGCAGGGAGCCCAGGTGGCCAAGAAGACCAGTGGCATCCTGGCTTGCTGCGTATTGCATCAGCAATAGTGTGGCCAGCAGGACCAGAGAAGTGATTGCCCTCCTGTACTCAGCACTGGTGAGGCCACACCTCAAGTCCTGTGCTCTGTTTTGGGTCCCTCACTACAAGAAGGACATTGAGGAGCTGGAGCATGTCCAGAGAGGGGCAATGGAACTGCGGTAGGATCGGGAGCACAAGTCCTGTGAGGAGCAGCTGAGGTGGCTTGGGGGTGTTTAGCCTGGAGAAAAGGAGGTGTCGCTAGAGGACACAAAGTATTCCAAGGGTTCCCAGAAATCACACACACAGCAGCCGCTTTTCGTGAGGCAAAAAAAGCCTTTATTGCAGGGTTTTCTCAACCCTTATATAAGCTTCTCCAATCAGGTCACCCTGATTAGTAGAAGGAACAACACCTCTCTCATCCCATCAGTGGGATAAGAGAGACAATGCTCTCAGAACATCTGTGTCTTGTTTTAGGAAAGTAATTCTTTATTTACAAAAATAATCCTTGAATGAGAAAAGGTTCCCAAGACTTTCCCTTGGGAACTGTCAGCGCCTGAGAGCTTGAAATTCTCTCAGGTTCAGAAATCATGTCCACAAGGAGGTGTAGGGGAGACCTGATCCCCCTCTACAACTGCCTGAAAGGAGAGTGTAGCCAGGTGGAGATGGATCTGTTCTCCCAGGAAACCAGCGATAGAATAAGAGGAGAGGACCTCAAGTTGTGCCAGGGGAGGTTGAGTTTGGATGTTAGGAGAAACTTCTTCTCTGGAAGAGTGATTAAGCATTAGAATGGGCCACCCAGGGAGGTGGTGAAGTCACCATCCCTGGAAGCATTCAAAAAATGTTTGAATGTGGCACTCTACAATATAGTACAGTGGACAGGGTGGTGTTAGATCTAAGGTTGGACTTCATGATCTTGCAGGTCTCTTCCAACCTTAATAATTCTATGATTCATGTAAACATATAGATACTCAGTGAAAAGCACAGGTCCCCTTTTGCTCATCTTCTTCTCCTCTCTGTCCCCTCTACACAGTCAGAGCAACTGTTAAACTCCCTGGGACATGGACTAAAGCCCTCCTCTGGGGTTCAGGTGATTTATGCAGAGCTTTGACTCAGGACTAGGAATGAGCATGGGAAAGGGACAACATTTAACAGCCACATTAGACAACCCACAGCTCTCATGTTACTCTTGTGCTGTGATAAATTATACAAAATCCTATCTTGCAGTGGTGGCTGTAGGAAGAACAGCAGTGATTGAATTAGGGGGGAAATGGGGCACCTGTAATTTTCCTGAACCTCTTTCGGGAAAGGTGGTGGAGGAGGATGATTTTAGTTGTTACTTCCCCTTGGCTAATTTGTCTCCCTTTCACACTTTAAGGCATGACCCAGTTATTTTATTACCAGCATTGTAATCTCTGCATGATGGTCAATGAATATTATGCTAAAGTAGTAAATGCTGAATATTATACTAAAGTCAAGCTGTGAAAGAAAACAGAAAAAGCAAGTTGTAGAGGATGTCTGGGTGGCTTGCAATTGCTTCCAGGAAATTTTAAGAAACCCAACAACTTTGTATAGACATTTGTCTATAGCTACATATAAGTTTTTCCAAGGATTATGCTGCTAATATGCCAATTTTTAAGAACAGAAAATGGCAGAGGATGGATTAATGTAGCTCAGAGAATACAACATTGAACTATTTTACGTCAAGTGTCATTAGGCTGAGGTTAAGGGGGAATATGGAAAAACCTTGGAAGCTTTACAGTATATTTGAAATGTTATTAAGCATACAGACACATACATTCCTGTATCTACCTGGCCATGCATGAGTTCAGACTGGAATGCTAGAACAGGGTATCATAATTCATTACTCTTGCATATTGTTAGTTTAGAATGATCAACTATTAATTTGATTCATTTCAGGCTGTCTTCTCCATAACAAAAAATTATATACAAAAGACCCTCTCAGCAAGTCTGACAGTCTAGACAGAAGCATGCTAAACTAAACACTGTCACATTTAGAGGTCAACTGTACCTCTTAAATGCTTAAAACTAAGGAACTGAAAGCACTCCAGCCCAAAGACCAATGCCCTGCACACAGCTTCTGAACACAGTCACAGCAATGCTGACAAGGAGCTACCCGAGTAGGCACATGGATATTGTAATTATTTAAATCCTTGTTGAAAATGAGATTAAAATCTTGTCACAAACCACTGTCTCCATTCTACTTTATAGGTAGTTTTCACCTCATGAAAGAGGTTCCCTATCTAATTTTACAGTATTATTGGCTTTCTAACCATGAACCACATCCATCATGTTGTAGACAAGGTAGTGGGTTTGCTAAAGCAATAAAATACAACAGCTTATGGTATAAAAACTAGACACGTGACCTGTATTCCAAAGGGAAAAAAAGGTAGTGTTAAAATGATAAATAAACATTTCACCTGGCATGGATAAAGGAGTAGGCAGAAGATGCTATTCTATTCTATTCCATGCTATTCTTGGATACAGTTAGGAGATAATTTATTTAGCTTAACTTGCATGGCAGAAGAAAAGCTGGCTAGTCTGTAAATAAATAAATAAAGCTGGTATAAAATTCCCTTAACTCCTCAGAGGATTGCAGGGAGCAAGTTGCCTGTGGCTGTTACAGTAGACCCTCAGTTCCATTGGCTGGGGGACATGCAATATCACAAATCCATGGGAAAGGCTCTCCCCAGATGACCTGAAGACCAAGAGGGGATTTCTGACTATGGGGTAACAGGGCTATTTCTAACACAAGCAAAGAGCACCTTGGACTTGCCTTTTCAAACTCCATTTGAAACTGTCTTCTTGGGTGGGGGGACTCTGTTCTCTGTGCACATGAAGACCCAGGTGCCAGCAACTCCAGGGGGAACAAGGAGCACAGGGGCCCATGTACCTGCAGTGCGAGCAGAGCACCCATCGCTTGAATATGGATGTCTGTGTCAGCACTTGCAAATACCAAAATGGAATTGCTGTAAAATAGGATAAGAGTATTGGAAGACAGGTATGAAAGCAGCTGAAAGTCTGGCCAAGTTAAGGGAGGGGCCAGTGAGTCCAAGCTGCTGGAAAAAGTGTAGGATGTAGACCTTAAAGAATGAGAATTACCAAAGCAACATGCAGACCACTGGCACTCCATAACATGGAGCACAGAACTACAGGAGTAGTAGCTAAGCAGCAGAATTTGGTCTCCCCTAGCATAAATTTGATAAACACTATGGTATATTAAGATAGAGAAGACCAGCACTGACCCATTAGCCTTAAGTAATGGAGCATGTAGAGAGAGGCAGCAGGGAGGTGGTAGTGAGTTTTGTTAACAAGAAACTGTAAGTCATATTCTTAAAACACTTTCCTTATTTTATTATAACACAGGTTTTATTGCTCTTGCTTGTTCCAAAGGTCATTTGCCATTATCAGTTTACCTGAGTGGACACTTCTAATATTAATTAAAGACATAACAGGAGTTAAATGGTTAGTGAACAGGCAGATAAGGCATTATATTACAGTGCACATCCAGGTTACTTAGAACACAGACAATATTTTAATCTGATCACTTGCCAGAGCTTTGCTCCCATTATCTCTAAGGAAGGACAAAAGAATTTAAGGCACATGTGACCTGCTGCTTTCAAGTAACAGTGATGCTAGAGAGATCATGCAAAGAGCTTGGCTTCGATTGCTGTTTCTTGACAAGTCTTGTTTCTTTCACGATATAAAATTGAAATACAGTATAAAAATACATCTTCTCAAAGGGTCCAATAGTTCCAAGTCTAACTTCAATATTCTAATGCTATAATATTTATGATTGAGGTACATTTAGAGTGCAAATTCTGCTGGAGTTTCTTGAGGATATCACATTCAGTACAAGAGAAACTAATATTTTCCTATTGCTTCCCTAGTGAGGCTGCACTTTAAGTTAAAACAGTTTTGCTTAATGTCTCCCACAAGACACGTAATCCAGAAGTGTTATGACTGATACCCTGACTCATCTGACTGCAAGAGAGTCAATGGGATTTCCATGATTTACAAACACTCCTTGGATACAGCGTTTACATTCGAGAATCAGCTTCTGCTGCCTTTTCATTGTCATCTTGATCCTTCTTCTCTTTTTCCTTTTCTTCCTCACTGAGCTGGGCTTCAATCTCATTCGGATCAATATAGGTATAAAAAGAAGCCATAATAGCAAAAATGATGCAAACTACCAACAGCAGGGCAGCGAACAGCACATACTCTGCCCACTGTAAAAAAAAAAAAAGAAAAAGCAGAATTTACCCACCAATATTCATTTGTCAAGAGTATTACACCATTTTAGTATTTTCAGGAAGTAAACTTAGAATAAGAAATTTGGTATACACAACAGGTATCATAGGGCTTAAAGGACTAAGAATTAATTAAGCATATAATGCATATTAAAGCAACTCAGAATTAAAGCTCTTTCAGCATTCCTCTCTATACTGAAAAGACAAAAATTCTGTGAATGCTGAAAAATTCTGCAATCTCCTTTTCCCAGAAGAAATGGGAATTGCATGAAAGACTGAGAAGGAAACTCAGCCCCTTCCTTTTGGTCAGATAATCTCACTCTAAACCAGGCTAGCACTGATTCTGCTTCCACTTAGAGATTTTTACTGCTGATCTAGTGACCACAAATGTGGGCAGAGATCAAGACCAGAAACTCTACCTGAGAAGTCTCAACATCTGTTTCATGCTCTTTCTGATTTAATTTAGTTGAAACAGGGGACTACCAGAGCTATTTCAGAGAAAAGCTCCTCCTTCTCTCACAAAGCCATTTTAATTCCCTATGGAGCACCACTAATAAATAGAAAGTCTTGCAGAACTGTTCTTCACCAGGACAGCCACAGTTTCTATGCCCCAAAGAATAAGGTTTGAAACCAAGGGAGTCAGAAGGGGTACGACAAGGCTGTGGTGTGCAGGTGAAGCAATTAACAGAACTTTGGTAGGTTTTAATTCCATTCATGCAGAATTTCAGCTTGAAACTTCACAGACTTTCTACGCCAAGAGAAGAAATTTACTGCAGAGATGCTAGAAACTGCTGCTTGCAAGAAAAGGAGCCTGTCAGCAAGAGTTAAGGATGGCAAACAACAGAAAAGTAGAAACCTTTGCTGAAAACCTGTTTGTATTACCTGCCACGGTTCCCCCCGGATTACAACTGCTTTCTCACAGCGTACCTACCATAAGAGCACACCTACTACAGGCATGCTTACCTGCTCTTTGATTGTGGATGCCCCAGTCACAATCAGGACAATTATGTTACCAACAGCCACAGTCAGCAGCCATCCTGCCTGCAGCACTGACTTCATGTTAGACGGGGCCTGTAGAGACAGACATTTGAGTTTTGGTGGTGTCACTCATTTTCTGATGCATTTACTGCATTCTTCACCTTACTGTTTTTCTCTGCAGGGAAGAAGATTTCATGGTTTGGTGGTTTTGGTGGTGACTGGGGCTTTTTGTATATTTATTTTTTGACATCAAAAATTGCTAGAGAGCTAAACAGGTCTGGAGAAGGCTTTGAGGAGCGAGAAACCACTAGCACACTAACTATAACACCTTTTATTTTATACACACTAACAGTAACTAACAGGCATATTTTACACCTCAGGAACACGTGGCACACATGACATGAAGAAATTGAGTGCATCACCTAGCAAACCACACCTCACAACATTTCCATCACTGCAGTTTCTAGATTCTGAATTAAGAAATACACACAGCTAATAAACTGGAGTCAGAAGACAAAGGAATTAAAAGTGTATAACTACACACTAATAAAAGGCTAACAAAAAGGCTCTATGGAGTAAACTGGTGTGGAGATAAAGTGCCAGTACTTCCTCATTTTATATTTGAGAGCTCTCCAGTTCGGTTTTACCGTAACAGAACTGTTGCACTCATTTTCAGTGGAAAGTCACATATGAGAAGGAAATTTGAGGACTGGCAGTCAAGTCTTCAAATTATATAATTCAGCAGAGCTTAATGGAAAACACCAAATCCTAGTGAAACAGGGCCAACTTGCATCAGCCTATACAAGCCTTCTAGGAGCTGTGAGGGACATAGCTGCTCAAAACAGCAGCACAAAACCACTGCTTAAACAGCAATACATCATGGAAGATCTTAACTTGCACCAAGATTCTGAGCACAACAAGAAGAATACCTACCTGTGAGTATGAAAACTCCAGCCCACTGACAGAGAACAGTACTTCTGCGCATGTAAGAAGAAAATACTGAGGGATCTGCCAAGCCATATGGACTGTATTTGGTGCCACATCTTCAAAGTAATTTATGCTAAGTTTGTTTTTAACACACTGGAAATTCAAATACCATGTTAGGAATAATAATAATGAGTGTGCACAGTTAAGGCATTCTAAGCAGTTCTATAGTCATAGAGAAAGTTCAGTGTAAATAACAAATATTGCATATGAAGCACTGAATACCTGGTTATAAAGTATAGCTTTTTTACAGCAGACTTCAAGCAAATCTGTAGTGTCTAACAGGGCTAAAGATTTAAGGCCATTACTGGTGATCATGAATTCTTGCATTATGTTATTATCATAACCATCATTATTCTTATAGTTAACAACAGCTTTATGTCCTGTTTAAGATACCAGAATTTTACCAAATATACTTAAAAACAAGAGGAAATAAAAGGATTAAAGATGAGAGGAATAATTCTAAAAGTGTTTTTTTAAATTAAAGTATCAACATGGAAAGAAATTCTATATTCTCCATCTAAAAAGTGGCAACTCACATTATCAACTGAAATGGTATAGACACCACCATATCCAAATTTCTTTGAAAGAACTTCACAGTGGATCCCAGGCGCTGAAGTACTAATGTTATATAACCTGAAAAAGAAAATACCCAAACCGACACTTCAGAGCATAGGTGCAGTCAATTGTGTGTATTAGATATTTTTAAAAAGCTCCGTGCTCTTTTCCCAAGGACAAGTATGTCTAGGAGATTAAATTAGGATAAAGGAAAGTGCTTACCAGTCTGGTTTTGAAACTTCACTGTAATTACTGACAGAAAGAGGATCCAGTTCTCCAAAATCTGTGTTATCCATAGAAATATTGACAGCAATATTTAAATTGTTTATGAACCTTTAAAATGGAAGAGTGATTAAATATGACACAAAACATGCGTAAGACAAAAAATACAGGCTTTACTTTTAATTATATATTGGCAGTACAAGTATCAAGTCTCCCCATTTAATGCCTTTTTTTTTAATCAATTAACATTTTGGAAAAAATTCTAAATCTCCTAGAAACGTAGGAAATACAAAAAGCCAGTTAGACCTCCATCAGCCCACTGCCTTAGCAGAATATCAAAAGTGAGCTGCTACTACATCCAGTGGGTAATGCATCTGCAAGTGGGAGATGTAGAAGAAAAGCAGAGAGGGGAGAAGTAGGAGGATGCCTCTTATCCAAGATTTAAAAGGAGGCATAGATATGTAATCCATGCTATTTGTCCAATAAAAAAAAATCTAGGCACTGGAATGAAGCATACACTTCCAATTTTAGCTAAATTTTACCCAAAGCAGGTGTGCAAGATAACTTCAGTAAATCATGACTCAGAAGTTATCCCATCCCCTAAAACATCAAGGGATGTGTCCAGCAAGAAGCGAGTTCCTACAGTATAGAAACCTACACTTCAACAAGAAGAGTCCACCCAAAGACAGACTGAAAAGAGAGTCACACTACTGTCAAAATTTAGACAAGAAAAACTGTACCTGACGAGACTTTTTCCTTTTGCTGGTTTTGACTTGACGTTGTCGTGTATCTGGTGGAAGAGCTCATTATCAAAATATGTTATTGTCATCAGAGAACAGCTTAAATATGCACTGTTACACAGCAGTGGGAATTAACAGAGGCTTCAGAGCAGGACTCCAGACTTTCCTCTTTAGGATCCTACTAGCACACACGTCTACTAGAAAACACTGTATGACCAAACATCTAAGTCTTGGTGAAAGGGTAGTTGTCAAGGTACATAATAAATTGGTAATTTTTTTCAAAGAACATCCTGGTACATCGCTGCAGCACACTAGTCTTACAGGTACAGCAGAGACAAGGAAAGACAGAAAACAAGATAAAGGAGAAAAGCTATCCATAGTTTGTCCTCTTATCCTCACATGCTCCACACAGATAGTTGTCAAAACATTGATTTATATCTTAAGAAATAAGCAGACTTACCAAATTAGAATTGATGTCTGTTGGACCCCATTTAAATGCCAGTGTGTAGCGTTCTTCCTTTAGCAGCTCCAAAGGCTCAGTTTTATTTAGAGTTGAAGAATTTATATGTAATGATTGCAGCTTAGAAGTCTCAAATGTCAAGTAGCCAGTCTACAAAGACAAATTGCCATGGATTTCTGTGTAACTGCATATTTGTTTAGACTTTTGAGAGAATGTTATGGGCCCTTGAGAGGGTCAGAAGTTTACATGTTACTTCTGAAGTACCAGAGATCATGAACATCTCCTAACTTTAATTTTCAATCCATTTTCTAAATCAAGCGTTAATTCCATTTAATCATTAATTTTTATTAATTTAATTTGTTACATAAGCTTTAAAGTTACATGAGCTTCCTACAAGCATTATGGAATAGCGGTTGGATTTTCCTATTTCTTGCTCCAGATAAATCTTACCATAACCACCAAGTAAAATTCTATTTAGCCACAGAGGTAGAACTAGCATTAAGATGCGATGCAGTATTTTCCAAAAAGCAGAAGTGACATGTTTTAATCAACATAAAATACTTAAAACAATAATAAGCATATTGGTGCTACACTAAAATAGGCCCTTTATTTTATAGGATTATCAAAAGCACTTTATAATCCACATCTGGATGATAAAGTGTCAATAATAGGGAATAGAGCATTCTATACCTTTCATTTTCAGGTATGTACCATGGTCACATCAATTCCCTATCATTATAAAGTTTGGGTGCCTTTATCTTCTCCTTGCAGCTCTGTTTCCATGTGAGGAAATTTGGAGGAGGTTGGAATAGGATCTCTCCTCTTAAAGGGAAACAGAACTGCAGGCTATCAGAAAACACACTTTCTAAGACCTTTTATCAAAAACATCCATCAGAGCCACCACATTTTGCTGTCAATAGAACTAGCAATGCTCTGCTGTATTAGAACCTGAAAAAGTTCTTTGGCAGCAAAATCTGAAGCCTAATGTGTGATGTAGCCACAGAAGGAGCTCCTTGTTTGGGTAAGTCATCCCTCACAGTAATAGCAGCAACTCGCTTGAGCTGTACATTTCCTGAAGGAAGGGGTTGCTTTTAGGTAATGGAACCTTTTTAACAAGAGTGAAATTTTCAACTAGTTCCATGTCATTGTTAAGTTTATGAAAGTTTCTTGGAAAAAAACCTACTCTTGTCAAAACAAAGTAGTAATACTTCAAATATCGACATAGTTACCATTTCTTCAGTCACTGTGTTTTCAGTAACAATTCATTCCACAATACAAAAAGAAATCATTAAAATTATTAGAGTAAAGAAGTCCTAGAAAATAATCAATTTTGAACCATTACTTAAGAGTCACACTGACTTGCACTATAAGATTTTTTTTTAGCTTAATTAATTTAAATTATTTAAGATTTCATATCTGCCTTTACTTACTGCCTCATTAGGTGCTATAGTCACATTCTGAAGTTGAGGCTGGAACTGAACTGTTGCTGCAACTGCACCCAGATTTATTAATTTGATTTGAGTTTGCCCAGCTGCAGGGAAAACTGGATAGGTTTTCTACAGGACAGACAAAAAAAAGTAAAATCAGTCCCCTAGGTCACCTGGAAAAAAAATTATAATTACTGTTATCTTTATTATTTCATGTTGAAGATTAGTATTTGCCTGCTGATCTGTGATTGTCTGAAAGGTGAAACTTGAATCAGTTTTTCTTACTAGTCTCACAAGTTGCCTTAGGAAAGAAGTCTCTCATCCACAACAGACACCTCTAGATAGCTGTTCAGATCTTGGGATGCAATGGATCGCCACCCAGAGGTGTTGCCAATATCCCAGCTACAGGGGAAAGCTTCATCTTGTTCAGGCATGGCACCTCCTTTTGGGGCAAGGAAGGTTAGGGGAGACAAATTCTTCTTTCAACAAGTGTCATCTTTGCTCCTGCTGTGATGACACTTCCCAGACTGTCACACTTTACCTCCATTCTAAATATCATAAGAGGTTGAACATACAAAGCAGCCCTCTGGTAGGGCAAGCATCTGGTTTTCTGCTTTTAGTCTCAGTTTAAAGACTGAGGTTGTTTTTAATGAATGATTTGTATTAACTGCCATGTGATGTTTTGCAGGATGGTGTTTGTTGCTAGATAATTTTACTACACTAACCACAGTACTGCAGTATATTTCCCCTCCCTCTACTTATCTATGCTTATATGATTGGCTCCAAATTTAGGAGTCTTGGTTCATTTTTCCCTTAAACACACCTTTATTTTTCCTGAATTAACAGCTAAATATTAATAGTAAATACTCACACGTGGCTGAACTTACATCAATTTGAACTTGCACAAGGGCAGAAGCAACAAAAGCCATAGAGGCAAGGAACATCCCCACAGTCATCTTCTTCAGGGCCCTGTTACAACAAAAGACATGTGAGATTTAAAAGAAGTGCCAATTCAAAGCTTCAGCTGCTTGTTTTTTCTTTCCACTCTGGGAGACTCAAATGGCCAAACCAGCACATTATCACCATTTGAAGGGCTGATATTATTACAGAAAGTGTTCTACTAAGCTGGGTACCTCTCAATTCATAGTTACATTATCAGGAAATACATCTTTCCTGCAGCATCTTAATAACCTGTTACTCTGCATCTGCTGGGCTCAAACATTGTCTGACCATGATTATTAGGTTCCTGAAAAAAAAAAATCTGTTTTTGCAGGAAGAAAAAACTCAATCCAATACAGTTGTTAGCTGTAAAACAAGAAAGAGATAAGAAGATATGCCTTTAAAAAAAGAGTAACAACTTGTCTTCATATTGCTATGCTTAAATAAGATTGAACAAAAGCCATCAGGGAAATTTGTTGAATTAGTAGACATCTACTAGCATGCAGTTAAGCTGTAAGGATAGATTTAGATAGATAGGTATTTAAATAGATATATGTCATTTGTGGCATCATTTATCCAGTGTAGAATATCCACAAATGAATGACAATGTTTCCAGCACAGCACACACCCTAGATTTTTCACAGCTCTACAGAAAAACACAGTACAGTATTGCACCTTAGCTTGCAAATACAGTATTGCACCTTAGCTCTCCGAAAATTGTTTTAAGAACTGTATTCTATTCTGCCTCTCCAAGCACTCTTGCAACTGCTAGCCATTTCATTACCAACATTGAAAAACAATGTGAAATGACCCCCAAAGCTCCACCTAGAAGGATCCAGTGAGAGCCAGACTCCTAACTGAGACTGAAGGGGAGACGTCTTGTGTCTCAGTTGCTTTTAAGCCCAAAACATGACAAATGCTAAGGATCTAAGTTGCATTTCTACCTCTTATTCTTCAAGAAGGAGAGGGGGTAGACATAGGCAATATGGAAAACAACCAAGATAATCTCTCCTGAAATCAAAAGATTTTGTCCTTAACTGAAAAACATTGTTTCTCTTCTATCAGATTCTCCTCTACCAATCTGTGGTGCTTCTACATACCATTTGCAGTATTATGTGTTTTTTATATTTTAATTTCTTTAAAATATTAAACCATTTAAAATACACTTCTATTTCATCCTTAGCTGAATGCTTGCTCTTGTTACATAAGGGCTGGAAGAGCCAGTTAAAGAAACCACTAAAATGAGCCTCTGTTGAAGTCAGATAATGACATAAACTTACGTAAAATTCAGCTTGCATTTCTTGATTAAAGGATAAACCAAAGAATCTACAACTGGGACCATTATAACAATCAGGATTGGATTCACAATCTAGGGAAGATAAACATGAGAAAAAAGTTAAGTCTTTTTCAAAGTGTTTTTTTTAAGTAAAGGGCAATATGTATATAATCTTTCAGAAGTACTTGAAATTGGTAGATAGAAAATTAATGTACCTGCATTTGGTCTGGTTGAATTTGAAAACCCTGGTGAAGAAAAAAAAGAAACCGTTTTTAATATTGTGACACCAAATAAATGGGCCTGAAAAGTGTTAATTAAGAAAAAAAATAATAAAAAGTAACCTACAAAATCCCCGTTCATTACTGCGGCTTGCAGTGTCCATCTTGACCCCTAAATAAGAGAAGAAAAATTAGTTGTCACAGTAAACCAATGTTCTAAAGCTCCTTATGAATTGTTTTCGTAAGTGTAGGGTTGGAAAGGCATGCAATATAACAAAAAGTAAATCTAACTTGCTATGGGAGTACTCTGCAATGTAAACCTTTGAACAAAGTGAGCCTCATGGCCCATTCCACTTCATTTACTTTTATTGTAAAATACAGCAGACAATAACTTAGATGCAGAAATCAGCTGGAGAGAGGGCAGGGCCATGCTGTGTGGGGCACTGCCGTGTGCTGGGCACAGAAGCCACCCCCAGGGCCCCTGTGCTGCTGGCCTGAGCCCAAACAGCCCACACATCCCACTCATCCATCCTTCCTTCACACAGCCTTGACCTGCCTGGAGCCTTCAGCCCCAAAAACCTGCCTGTAGCTGGGATAAGTGGGGCAGACTTTAGGCCTGAGCCCAGCATGAGACAAGAAGGCTGCTGTTGCATCTTCAGCCACCCACGACAAGGCACTGTCAGAGATATTACCCATGGAATGTGTATTGAGCTCTGAATTTCATAGCAGAGCTGCCTAAGTGTCACAGGTCACATTGACAGCTAGAGCTCACAGGCACTGGACTAAAGCACTAGGATACAGGGAGTCTGGTCCAAACTTCCTACCATCTGACTTGGATAAGACTTTCAACCCCTGGTTCTCTCAAGCATCTTCCTATAATTCATACTTCAGTGCTTAACTATGAACGCTGCTTTTGTGAGTCTTGAGCACCCAGTCACTAAGTGAATGGGAATTGCAGGCCTATACTTCTGCTTGAATGTGTGAGGTAGTTACAACAAGGTGTGAGTGATTAAGCAAACTGGCACCCAGATCATTTAAACCCTGGTTCTCCAGCTCATTTACACTAGGACCCTAAATTTCATCTGACAACTGACAATTGAAGGAACATTAGCACTAAGAAAGCTTTAAATTATGGTGTCATCCATCCCCCAAGTCCTATGCTGATACAAGATTTGGAGAGGCTTCAGTCACTGAATCTGTCCTGGCTATACGCAGATAAACTGAGATTTCTCCTGGCTTGTACTGACATGACTCAGTGACTACCCTTTCGCAATAAAACCAGGATAAAGAATTTGTTTTTCTCCACACTCCCACAGGCACCTTTTATGTCTGGTGACTTCAGAGTATGTAGACACACATGGTACAACTGCAATTACCAAGCCAAACAATTTCTATTTACCTGCTGGTCAAAAACTGCCCAGAACATGGGGAGAGGGATGTAAAGGAAAAGCACCCTCAATACCATCTTTGTCTGAGCAATCAGTCGTTTCTGCAGAAAATAAAAATCACACAAGAGGAATTGGTTTAAAAAAGGAAGGGGGAAAAAAAGGAGACAGTTTCAGACTGCTGCTATCATCACAGCAACAGACAAGGACCCGTCATGTAATGTTTACCCACACATTAAAGCTTGCATGTTGTAGGTACATCTGATGATCTCTGTTAAAATAGTACAAAGTCTGCTCGTGTGCGTGGGAAGGGCTGCTGGTTAAAGGTGACTGATACCAGAGAGACTTGGGCCTCTTTGCATGTATACTGATGGCAACACGGGATTCATCACTAATTGCCATGTTATTTTTCTAGGAAGGGGACATTTGAATGACAGGCAACTGAGGAATTTCACATACAAACATAGCATACAGGCAAAAGGAAAATAAAGGTGACAGGCGAAGGTTTGTGCTGCCATTGGCAACAGGCCAGAGTGGATAGAAGGCAAGGGATGAGTTGGGAACTATGGGATACAAGGTTTTGAGAGTCATGGTAAGAAATTGTACTGAGGCTGGAGGGGATGCAGTGTTTACCCACTTAAACTGAAATTCCAAAGCACAATTCTGATACTTCATTCCAAGACAAGTATTATGGCCCTGTGCATTAACCATTACAGGCAGCATCATTCCCCCTTTCCCCTCTGCAGCCATGAGATATAGGAAGTAGAGAAGGAAAGATAATACTTGCTATTTTCCTAACAAAAAATCGTAAATGTTTGTATTTGTTTGGCAAGGGAAAGTCTTTTTTTCATTTCCCTTGAAAGGCTATGATTATTACACAGAGCACTGAGTCACACAGCTCTGCTTTCTCCCACAGCAGCTGAGGAGATAATCTGCAATGTCAGAAGAGCACTGAGGTTTGGCCAGATCAGCTACTGAATGATGGAAAAGCCCAAAACTATTTGCCCAGTGCATGAGGCAGTGGATCAGAGCAGACAGAAAGAAGCTGAGGGTCAGGGGATGTCACGGCACAGGAGGGTCCCCCAGTACTTACATCATACTTCTCACTTGCCCAGTCCAGCCAGTGCTCTCTCTTGGGGAACTCCTTGCTGCGATGCCGAAACCTGTTTTTAATGGCAAACTGAGGAGAGACAGAATTATGTTTAATGGTGCTACAAACATTTGAAATGTAATAAATTGTTTTGTCATTAGAGAAGATGATCCTGGCTTCTCGTGTTCAGAGGGCACTAAAGGTGACCTGACTTTGGTTAACCACTCCTATCATCTAGGGGAACGTTGTTTTTAAGGCCTCACACTGCATATCCAGAAGAGCATGCACTTGGGGTTAGACGGACCAAACACCTCAGAGCAGTCTCTCCCAATGTGGATTGCTGTGAGGAGCTGGAAGCTGCCTTCTTCAGACTTATGTACAACAGTAAATAGAGTAGGGTCATATGCATAGGCTTGCAGAGCTGAATGGCCGTGGAAGTACATTTTACTATGAGAAGCTCCATCTTGTGGATATGTCTCACACCTTGACACTGAATATACACAAATATGGTCCCAAAGAACTCCTAAGATTCTCTGCATGGAATAATATGCACAAGCTGGGCCTTAGGAGCAGCACTTTAAGCAATGGCCAAAGTCAGCTGCAAAGATTTTGTTTTGACAGTGCTTACAAGACAGGCAATAGGCTGAGCTGTATAAAGCTGGCAGATCCATAGGGATGTGTTCATTTGGCACAGCCTGATTTTTTGGTAATGGGGGAGTGCCACAGCTTCCACCATATCTGGCAGATCCAATCTCTGATGGCTCTAAAGATGGACACGCTGCTGGCCCAATTTGAGAGGCTGGTAACACCTCTGTGATGATATATTTAATGAGAAAATCAAAACAGTGCACATACAGTTGTTTTCCTCAGAGGTGGCGAGGTGCCATGTCGGTGCTGCCCGCAGCAATACACTAGCTCGGCGTGGCCCCTGCCTTACTGCCCCTAACTAACAATGCTGAGAGCAAAAAAGGGAGGGGAGGTGGCAGCAGCTTCTCCTTCCCAGCACCCCACACGAAGAGACATTAAATAGCACCAGCGCCATGGCAGCTGCCAGTACGTGCACAATAGTGGCAGGACCTCCTGGCCAGAGCAGAAGCATAACAAGTGATTTCCCAAAGCAGAACCTAGATGAGATCAACTTCTCTGTGCTGCAGGATCCTGCAACAATCTTTGAATTACTGGAACTTGTTGACAATGGTACCACAAGGAACATTTTTCTTCTAGTCAGAGAAGAGACAGAAGTGAGGGCAGGAGGTGAAACAACATGGCAACACCAAGGTCAGTGGAGAAGAAAGAGGAGGAGGAAGTGCTTCAAGCATTGGAGCCAAGATTCCCCTGCAAGCCATGGTGAGGACTATGGTAAAGCAAACTGAAATCCACAGGGGATGCAGAGATCCACTCACAGCCCATGGGGAAAGTGCTTATGCCAGAGCGGGTGAATGTTAGAGAAAACTGAGGTCTAGTGGGAGACCTGAAAAGAGAGAGAGAGGGCCCCTGGCTCCCAGAGATAGAAAGAGAGAGCCCTTGATTCCAAACTAGAACAGCCTGTCCTTAAAAGACTGCACCCCGTGAATGAGCAACCCATGCCACAACAATTTTGGGATGACTGTTTGCCTGTGGGAGGGACGCCACAGCATAGCAGAAAAAAGACCCCTCTCTAAGGGAACAGAAAAAGATCTCAAATGATAAAATGACCAAGTCCTCCTGCACTGCCACAGAGAAGGAGAGAGGGGCTGGGGGGCAAAAAAATGGGTTTTATAAGCTTATCTTTGCTTCCTGTTGTCCTCCTCTGACTCTGTTGATAGTAAATTTATTTTATACCTATAGATTTGAACTGGTTTTGGCCTTGGAGTGGATTTTTTTCCCAGTCCTTGTCTCAAGTCATGAGCCCTTCATTGATCTTTTTCCCTCTCCTTTGCCCAACTGTACCCAAAAAAGCTAAGCAAACTACTCTCATGGGTGCCTGGCGTTTGGCCAATGCCAAATTACAATGGAGAATGAAGAAACTCGTACATGAATAAATATTATCTCTAAGTTGAGGCACTTCAACGTTGGGACATGCTGTGTGATTCATGTGGATTCCACTCCTTCCCTTGCAGGATCACACTGATGTGCAGCTCCCTGAACTTCCTTAACACAGTGGGGATCAATAAACCTCTGCATTGTAAATAACATTCTTTTAATTAGTAATAAGGTTTTGTTGATAAAATGTACTAGTAGCTCTGCTCTTGACTCAGCTTAAGGCATGCTCGTCTCTTTCTGCATAAAGGTGCACAAATGCGGAAGGAATGATTCCCAAAAATTGGGATAAGCTTTTATATAACACAGATACCTTATTTTGTTTCTATATAGATTCTGTATAAATCCACATAAAAATCAAGATATGCATATAAAGACAGTTGAAATCTGGAGGTGTCAGTAAGAAGCCTTCTGTAATAAAGTAAAATACTTAGAAACTTCCCTCATATTAAGACAGATTTCTGATTTAGGCACGTTTACAGAACAGTTTTAAGAATTGCTGCCAGGGGTTTGGGGAATGTAAGCAGTACTTACTCCAACACATTTGGAAACTTCAAGCATTATATTTCCTTGTGGTTTAACTTTCTTGTACATTTTGCTTCCAATTATGAACACAACTACAATATGCAAACAGAAACCAAAAGCAACTCAGGATTAAATTAAAATAGTGGCAAATAATTTGGTATGGAAACTAAGTCAAGGAGTTAATCAGGGTGGGAATAAGGCTCCTAAGAAGCAACACAACTTTCTATTCACATGCTATCATACTGTAAGAACAATCAAATCGATACCATCAGACTGCTTCTATTCAAGACAAAAAACTAAATCTGGAAACTCTTACAGTAAGTGCTCATTGGGAGGTTAGGTTGAGTGAGGGGTGGTCAAAAGAAAGGCAATTTAGGACCTTGACTCTGGCCTTGCTGTAGGGGCTTCGTTTCAGGAGTTCAGGATGCTACAGCTCACATCATGCAGGCTCTGCCTGAACTGCAGGACTCGCCAAGGTGTCCTCTGCTCCCAGGCCCAGGCACATTGCTCAGCCTCATCATCCCACATGCAGGGCAGGACACAGGAAAACCCCACAGCCCCCATCCAACCTGGGCTGGGCTCATGGGCAAGGCTCCCTGGTAGCCAGGTGGGCTCAAAGGACAAGGACCATGAGGGATATTGTAATACCTAATGTCACCCCCTGTTTCTTGGTCAACAATGCAAGTGCTTGGGAAGTACTGACATATCAAGTATGGGATTTCTCCAGTGCAGGGACAATTACCTCATACAGTTTATAATCCTGGACTAGAGATACTGTCCAAAACACATATTTTCTGAGAATTCTTACCCCACATTCAAAAGATCTATTTGTACACACCAGTAATCCAAGAAATATAGGCAGTAATTTACATAATGTACAGAATTCAAAGATATAATCATACCTCACCCCAGCCCCATCTGACACTCCTTGTAAATCAATCTCTTCTGTAAAAGTGTGTACTTTGGATTAATCCCACCCACCTCCCACCCAAGAAAAAAATTTAAGTCAAAAATTGCAGAAATGATCAGGTAGTAGACGTTAATACCTGGAGGTTTCTATCACATTTTCATTATTCTGAGATGGTTATCATCTAATTACCGAGGCAACAGGATGGCAAGAGATTCACCTACCCAAGGCAACAGCCATGAGGATAGCAGGGACTCCAAAAGCGAGTGGGTAACATTCCTGTTTGGTATGAATGCCACACTCTGAAGCTGAAATAAAAAGTAGCATCAAATAAAAGTCCCAGTCAGCACTGCTGATGTTTTCCACATGGTTTCTGTTCTTTGCATTCACTGTTAACTCACGGGAGAACAACAAACCTGTCTGCTGACATCCTTGGAGTGGAGGATCAGTATCCAACTTATCTTTTATTATAGGAAAGGGGAATTATGTGTCACAGAAGGGTTTGAGTTGGAAGGGACCTCAGGGGAATCATCCAGCCCAATGCTCTGCTCAGCTAGGGCTACTTGGAAGCAGCTGTCTAGGACTGTGTCCAGATGGCTTTTGAGTGTCTCCACAGATGGAGACTCCACAACTTCTCTGGGCAACCTGTTCCATTTCTTGGTCACCCTCAGAGTGAAAAAGTGTTTCCTGATGTTCAGAGGGAGCCTGTGTTTCAGTTTGTGTCCATTGTCTCTTGATCTGACACTGGATACCACTGAGGAAAGCCTAACTCTGTCCTCTTCACACTTTCTCATCAGGTATTTTTATCCTTTGATAATATATATGTCCCCTTTTCCTTCTCCAGCCCAAACAGTCTAATGCCTCTCAGGATATTCTCACAGGAAATTTGCATCTAGTTTTACACTGAGACATGAAGAATTACACTAGAAGGGTCAAAAACATGTCTTTAGTGAGAAAGGAACTAGATTACAGAAGTTTTGGGCCAAGTTCGTAAAGATTCTAGTAATGTAGGTCCAGCTTGTTGAAAAAAAATCCCAGTCACCAGCCCCCTCCCCTTCTTGGTGTTAGTCATAGATTTGACTCTATTGACTTTAAGGCACACATCCTTAAGGGATGCTCTGAGTACAAACATAGCTACTTGCAGTATAAAATAAAAGACTAAACAAAATTACTACATTCTTTACCATACTTCTTCTAAGAGGAATATTAAAGAGTATTGTTTGGAAAATAATGTTAGCTTGCAGATAATTAATGTCTTGATTTAGTTGTGTTTGTCTTTTGTTTAACCTCTACAGGATATAACAGTTTATCACTTCCCTCACCTCAATTTGTCATTTTTTTCCCCAAGGTATTTTTCACCCTGAATCAGCACGGAAGTAAACCACATGCTGCACCTTATGCGTCTCTACTTCCTGTTTTGGGAAAGGGTAGAATTTTTCATTAAACAAACATCTAAAACTCTTCTACAGAGTCTTTTCCAGTCAAGAAATCCAAAGGCCAGAAGTTCAGCCCAGTGTTTTGGGTTATTCCAGAATTCACATGCTGTTTCCTTGCTTTTGACTAAAGCAGCCTTCTGAAACTGCTGGCAAATGCCTCCACAAAGCACCATCTGTGCAAGCTTGCCACAGAAATCCATTTACATATAGGTTAGCAAATTGCTGGGTTTTGTTTAGGATCATGCTAATCTTTACAAGCAAAAGAGAACAAAACTTTCTCATTTAACAATGTGAAAAATTATTTACTTTTTTACATAGATTAATATATTCCTACATGCATAGATTATTCTGTACATAGCATGGGCACCCTTCCAGAGAAGAAGGCTCTCTCTCCCTTCCTTTCTCAGGAAGCAATACAATTCTTTCTAGTGTGATAGTTTTAAAAGTATTGGAAGAAGTGACACATTTGTACCTTTGTGGAATTAAAACGTGCATTAGGCATGCAAACTGCTACTTCCAGCATGTCTTTTCAGATCTAGTTCTTCTGATCCTAAAGGCAATTGTGGTTTTCAACTGGCTTGTTTTTGAGAGTACCTCATCTCTGAGAAGACAGATGATACACAGAAGACTATTTGCTAGATAACCCCAGTGTGTCAGAGAACAGAACTTTAAATTAAACCTAACTGGACTACAATCCAACCCTCCTTTTCTGGTGTTCAACAATTGTCAACAAACATGTGACCTTACCTCTGATAGTTGGAGTGACTAGAGTAGATAAGAGACTTCCAGCATTAATGGACAAATAAAAAAGAGAGAAGAAGGTACTTCTTTGCTTTTCCTACAGTAAAAACAGAAAGATGTTTAGAAAGGTTTAGCCACAACCACATTGATGAGCCTGAATAAAAAAATCAGCACCTCCGATTCAAAGTTCAAGACAAATAATTAACTAGCTCCTTCTTCAGCTCCTCAGGAAAACCCTGCAGTAATGCACCTGTCTAAACATGTATATTATTAGAATAATAGTCAATTTTATTAGAATAATAGTCAAACATCAGATAGAGTATCTGTATAACTGAAAATCTGAAAGACATTGTTACCTGATCATCTTCAAATTGATCTCCACCAAATGCTGACACACAAGGTTTGATCCCACCAGTACCGAGGGCAATAAGGATTAAGCCAATCATGGACAGAGCACTGGAACAAGGGGGAAAAGTAAAAAAATTAAAAAAAAATGTGTTAGTTCTTAAAGCATACATAATAGACTGGTCAAAAGAGAGTTGAAATTCAAGTAGCATAAATTTAAGTTGTCCCATCCTCCATCAGCCTGGGAAAAAAAAAAAATAAACGTGTACAAGGTAACTCACACATTCACTGCTATATGATCAGGAGAGCCATCCTGGTTCTGATCCGTCAGGTCACTTATGGAGCCCACAGACAGCACTACCTGCCCAATCGCATAGACAATGGACAGGTAGAGAATGGTCCTGTTGTCAAGAGAGGAGATACATTTCCTTAGACATGCTAACACAATTATACACAGATAATTACACAGCTAATGCAGACTTTTGCTTACTTTAAGGATTCCTGGTAATGAAAAAAAAATAACAGATACAAGTTTATGAACTGAACGTGTCAGAAGCTACTATAAAAATCTGGCCACACGCCACTGGCACAATATTTCTATTCTTTTTATTATTATTACTCTAGGTAGCCTTTAAAGCCTTTAAGTCTTGCTTTAGGTAGCAAGTCAAGATAACAAATGGATTCTATGGGTATCACCAGGTCACAGGAAATAAATATCATCAGTGGTTGCCTTTTTAATGACCAACTCAGGAATGGCATTTTCATATTTTTTATATGCTGAATGGACTGCTCTGCAACACTGAAATATGAAATTTACACTGATTTAAGTATCATTAAACATTCACTGTTATTTTATATTTCTGTTGCAGGGGTAAAGAAAAAAGAAAAATCAAAAATCTGCTTCAAACATAGAAAATCCCCTGAAATACTTTGTGAACCAGAACACTATACCACCACCCTCTTGGCTGTAAGCGTATCAACATTTTTATGCTCGGATCTGAATGAGAGCAACAGCAAAGAGTGCAGGCTGCAAGCTTTCAGCCTGACTTCCTCTGCCAGGAGGTGTCTAGGATGACAGTATGCATAATTACCAGTGCCCCCCACCCCAGCTTTAGGCTCCAATCCTCTTTTCTGTAAGTAAAAATGTGTTCTATTTTGACTTTGTTGGACCTTAAGTATACAGCTGTAGTTTAACCCATGTTCACTTGTGTCCTTGGGTGGGCCTCTGTTCAATAGGCACGGACAGAGGTCTCCAGTTTGGAGGAAAATCAGAAGAAACACAATGCAATGTTGTGAAATTATTTAAAAACCCTGTTTCCAGGAGTAGTCCCAAACCCAGAGCAAGGCCTAACAACGAAGGACAATTCTCAAAGACCTAGAACAATCCAACTATTGGACATAGGCAAGAGATCCTCAAAGCAAGCTTGGAGCAGCACCCTGACACAAGAGGCACATTGACCAAGTTCCCCTCACTTTAAAACAAGGTTTCTCTGACTTAAAATTGCCCTCACCTGTAGCAGAGTAAAAAAAAAAAAAAATCTATAAAGTGGGGCAATGAGGTGCTGTTTAATGGTATTTAATAGACACAGATTAATAGGGTTTTTTTTAATAGTGCTTCTGTGGAGTTACTTTAATTACCTGATAACCTGGGAAAAACTTCCCTATTGAAGTTGAACCTGAACTGATCAGGAGAGAAACTTCTGGGTTTTATTTGTGAGTCTTATAAACACACTGCAAAGACTTGCATAATTGGCACTGCACTGTTGGCACACAATTAAAAAAGTAACTGTGATTTCTGTACTATTTTCCCCAAGAAATTCACATAGAATGATATGTGAGAAGGTCCCACCATGCTCCTTGACAGACATTGCACAAAGTACATGGACTGTGGAAGACTGGAGTCTCTCCTTTCAGAGTGCTTAACAGTGTTTGGGTAACCTCCTCTTCCTCTTGTCATCATGGATTTTTAAAAATTTCTTGTTTAAGCCTTTCTTGTGTCTCCTTGCTGCATTTTTGGGTGTTAAACCCTAATGGTGTATCCTAAAACATTCTCTTGTTTAAGCCATCTTAACAAGCTCCTGTTTAAGGTCTGGGCCTTTCAGTTGTGGCACTGGCATATCCAAGGAGAACCAAAGGAGAAGAGATGCAAGGTCTGCAAAGTTTCATCTTGATAAAACAAGTAAAAGCCAAAATAAATTTTAAAAAATAAACCCCAGCATCTAGACAAGCGAATGCACAATGTATTTAGGCTGCAATCTGTTAAGACATCCAGCTAGTTGCAGTGAGTTTGCACTGCTGAGAGCAGCTGCACAGAGCACACAGGGCAATGGTCACAGCCCTGGGCTCCCAGGGACTGTCCCTACAGCGGAAGAAGACAGTGCAGCTGACTGCACAGCACATCTCTAATCTCTGGGAGACCTTTGGCAAGTCCACTTACATTCATGACTCATAACCCTCCATAAAATCTTTAATGTGCTTTGTTTCAGGCAAAGTAAACACTTTTAAAATCAAAGCATCAGGAAAGGAGAGGGAGATAAAGCTGTTGGAAATAATCTGGTTACATCTCAAACCACTTCAGTGGTAATATCCCAGCCAGCTAGCCCGCAGCTAAAGATACAGAAGACATTATTTAGAGAAAGAATTGCTACTCAGTAAGACCCCTCACTGATCTGTCAATTCTGAAATCACATAATATTTCAAAACTTATTCTAAGGCCCAGTTAACACCAGATAACAGAGTAATTCACTATTTCATCAGCCACTTGCCACAGATAAAAGACTGTCCTATGTAATTACAATCCCCAGTATCTATTTTCACAGCTTGGTGAATACTCTTTGATTCACTTAAATTTTGTCCAGGTGAGAGGAAAAACATGCAGCATGCTGAGAAAGCATGTTACCACCCTTAACCAGCTAACAGAACTGGAACATTTGTTAATTCACAGTGCAGTTTCAAGTTTGAGCTGAATCAATTAAAACCTCAAGCTTTGGTGAAATAAAAAAACTCCACTGTCCTGGAGTAGTCAACACTAACTCTGAAGCTGCTGTTCACAGCAGTAGTTTTAGGTGATGGTTTAAGTAATACTGATTTCAGGTGAGCATTCAAGATCTTTGGTTGCTTTCTGAGGAAGCACTCACTTGAACTTTCCCAGCCAAGAGTCTGCAATGACTGCTCCAAGGATCGGCGTCAAGTAACACAGAGCAACAAATGCATGGTAGATGGCAGTGGCAAAGTTATCTCCCCAGAGTAGGAAACGGGTGAAATACAAAGTGAGTACAGCTGTAGGAAGAACAACAAAACAACAGGTTACAAAGCCAAGTCAGGCCTGGATATTGCTCAGCACAAGTAGACAAGGGACATACCTTTCATGCCATAGTAGGAGAACCGCTCGCAGAACTCATTGATGACAATGAAGAAAATGCTCAAAGGGAAGCCAAAGCAGAGCACCTGGAGGCAAGAGACAATGTGAGCTGAGAGCTGTGCAACCCAGACCAACACTCTTCACTGCAACCCACAGCTTAAGCAAGCTCAACATGGAGTCAGTGGGAGTGGGTAGGTACTCAGGGCCCAGAGGCTGCACAGGCTTCTGCAGGATGACAGTAGTTTACCTGAACCAAGACTCAGTTCTCACTTTCCTCTCTTGGTCCCCAGAGGTCTGCACACTTCTCATTTGCCCTTAGCAACAGACCTTTAGCAATGCTAGAAATGACCTTCAAGTGTTGCACTATGCATATTTGAGGTCTCCAGCACTTCACCCTTACAGCAATCTTGATTGGTATCTAAAAATATGCAAAAAGCCAATATTTTTGGAAAAACAAAAAAACAAAACCCAAAGCCAACCAAAAACGCTCAGTGCCAAACCCCTGCAGCATACCAGTTAGAAGCTTGGGACTATTTTTAAGCACCTGTAATTAAAACAAATAAACATTTAAACTTTTCATTCAAGCAAATCTCTCAGGAAAACTCCTTATTCTTAAAAATTCTCTGCTTGATGAAAACTCCTTAATTTCTTCAGACTTGATAATAGAACGGACTTTATTCCTAACCTAAAATGGCATGGCTTTGGCTGCCAGATTCACTGAGCCTTCACCTGCTGCAACTGGCAGCAGTCCATGGTCATCACCATGCAGTTCTTGCCATTGAGACAATGGTTAAAAAGCATACATCAGGCGCAAATCTGATATGCTCACTAGAGCTGGAAGTTTAACTTCTGACCACCTACTTGTCTTCATGGAGTGGATGAATATATGATATAATTTCTATTAAAATTAATGGGGATGCAATTTAAACATAATCCTCCCTTTTAATATTTTTTTTATGGGTGTAATCCTGCAAGTAGCAAAAAATCAGATTTTAAAGACATTTCCAAACATTCCAGAGGCAAAACAGTTCTTTTCCATGCTCAAGTTTAATTTAAAAATTACATTGTTTGGATTGCAAAAGTTTAGGAATTAAACTAATCTTTATTTTGTGTGAAACAGGATGAAGTTAACTTTGCAGATCAAAAGGAAAAAAACTTAGAGAGGGAAATCATGCCTGACACAAGCAAATTGGAGAGCCAGTGTCTCCAGCAAAGCCTCAACAAACAACACAACACTTGGAGACTTGGGTGCTACAACAGGCTTTTTTGGGGAATCCTGCAAAAGAGATGAAAATAAGAGAGTGGCAGAAGCATTGCTGACTGATCTGACTCAGTCATAAGGATACCTGAGCAGTGTTGACCTTTGTTTGCAGAACCAGGAACATACTGCATCTCCTACCCGTGGTTTAATAAGCAGGCTGCAGAGGAAGAACCCAATCTCAACTGAGGCAAGTGCCAGGTGGGACTCTTCTAGCTTTAGAGCACACAGATTTTGAATCCTAAATATAAAATTGTTGCTCTTGAGTTACCACATCCTCCATGGGCAGAAAGAGGTGTCTCCAGAGAAAGACTATTCACATGTATCCCAAAATTTGCTAAAGTTCACTTGAAGTTGCCCATTTCCTACAGCTGAAGACAGCAGGAAGTTTGGACAACTTATTCCCAGCTTAGACACCGGTGTTGGTGGGCTGGAGTTCACACAGAAGAATGCTCTGTGCCCTGTCCACACTGCATTCCCCTAAGCTATGAAAATGGTCATAGGATGGAGAGCCACACACTGAAGTTTTGGTTCAGCACACATTAAGTTAGTTACTGAAACAGTAACCCAGTGTGACTTGTATTTGGGAATAGCCCAGATGGAGAGTAGAGAATGTCTGTTCCTGAAGCAGAACAAAGACCTCCCCATGTCTGTCCCGTCTACACAGATGAAAAGAAGGACAGAGCAGTCCTGGCCTAGGAACTGGTGGGACTCATCTCCACCTGAATTTCCAAAAAAGAAAAATTTCCAGAAAACCTCACTAAATTATTTTTGACCATATGGTGTTCTCACAAACTTCTCCAATGTTTTGCCATCAGCCTCCTCAAGACCTTACTCTTTAGGAGGGTGTTACTTGCTGGTCTGGGGAGGTCACAATCCAGCAAGGCTAGATTTTTGTTTTGAGCCGCTAGTGCTTCTGTGCCTGCTGGAGCTGTCCTGCATTCCCATACTGGCACAGCAGCCACTGGTGGGTTTTTCGTGGCTGCCCCCAAACTGGAGGCAGTCTGCATGTCACAGCTGGAGCTGAGCATGGACATGCGAGGGAAAGCTACTGGGTCTTTCCCAGATGACATTCCTTCTGTTTTCCAAAGATGCTACAAGCAAGAAGAGGCTATGCAATTAATCCTTGCTAATACATGATGTGTACTTGTCTTTGTTTTGCACTGTACTGACCTCTGTTACAGTATTCATATGCCCATACACACATCTACCAAAACCTTTTCTGTTGTTACCCTCATTAGT
The DNA here is from genome assembly GCF_049639895.1 of Pseudopodoces humilis. Classification (NCBI taxonomy): domain Eukaryota; kingdom Metazoa; phylum Chordata; class Aves; order Passeriformes; family Paridae; genus Pseudopodoces; species Pseudopodoces humilis. The sequence continues at coordinate 39,062,518 of NC_142201.1, read as the reverse complement.
CAGGAAGCACCAGATAGATCTACCACCAAAAAGGTAACCTGAAGGTTAGGTTTTATAATGCTTTCTGTAACCTTGCCCTGCCCTGGGGTTGCCGCTATCCTTCTGCACAGCTTTGACTTTTTCTGCTGAGGAAAAGTCTGTGGAGTAAAACCTTGCAAGATAAGAAATGCAAAGGCAGAAGTAGGGTTGCTGAGACACATGTCATTACACAGTTCAAAGATTCAAGAGCAGTGGATGATAACACAGACACAAGAAGGATGGGCTCCAGGGACCAATCTCCTCCCTACAAATGTCTGCTCAGTCAGCAGAGACTCTTCAGAGATTTTATCAAGGTGGTAAGCAAACTAATGCTTAGCTGGAATTTAATAAATTACTAAGCTGCTTTTGCACACGTTGACCAGTAAGTCATTATTGTATACATTTAATGTATGTTTATAGGGTGATTTTTATTTTGGACACTGCTAGTATTACCAAAACAATGTAACCCAAAGAGAGTCAGTAGAGCAACTTTTTATGAGGGAAAACAATACTTACTGACTTGCCGGTAGTTTTTCCACCTGTGGACAGAAAAAACAAAAAAGTTAATGGCAACTAATAAGTAATAGTCTCTTAAAACCAATGGAAGATCCAAAAAAGGTTTAACTCCAATACATATTGAAATATAAACACAGTACTGGTTAGGGTGAGTAAATTTTTCAGTTTATTAAAGGGAGACTTTTCATAGTTTTTAGGCAAAACTTCCCTTGATAGCCTTTGGTTTTTCAGAGTGTGCATAAACTCATACACTCCCAGGAGAAGCTCAAAGGGACTGACGAGTTAAAGCATCCATCCCATGGCTGCTCACCATACATCATTCAAGGTGGTGGTAAACCAGCCACCCACAGATGATGCATCCTGTTATAACTCACCCTTGGGGATGTTACTTTAAAGGTAAGTCAGGATTAAAGAATAGACTCGAGATGCCCTGTCAGGGATGGAGGTCAAGTCCTGAAAAGGGACTTATAGGGGACTGAATATACAGCCCCAACAGAGTGATCCTCTTCAGCAGGCATTCCCATAACCTGAATATTAACCTGGGAAGATGTGGAAGCACAGGGATGTCCCACTGAGGGCAGCAAGAACAGACAGCTGCTTGCTGCCCTGAAGTCACTTCCAGCTGCTCTTGGCAGGCCCTCTACCCCTGGCAGCACTCCAAGAAGAGCCCTGCAAGGCTTCCTCGGCTCAGGAGACAGGCTTGAAGGCTGAGCTTTCACTGTGTCAGATAAAGGCCCCGTGCCCACATAGTGGATGTCAACATTTTCCATGAAATCACATGAGCAAGCTCATTATCATTAAGATAAGACCAAGTACAAGATGTGAACTTTGAAATCCCTGCTTGTAAATCAAGACAGCCCATAATACATCTCTATAAGAAAAGCATGTTTGTGAAAATCATTGTTTAGTCCATAGTTCACCATAGATGAAAACAGCTGACACCAACTGTTTGAAACAATACTAAGTCAAGTAATCTTCAGAAATCACTAAAACACATTATTCCGATTCTTTCCTTCACTGCTGTGGACAAGGACCTTCACAACAGAGACAGCAGTACTATGCAGGTGATTCAAGAATATATTTTCCTAGAGAGCAAGCAACATTCTGAAAGTGCTAACACACCCAGTTCTAGGCACATGCAGGTACACGAGTTATTAAAGTTATCGGTAATGTCCCTTCCACAACCCACATGAGCACACACACAGAAGGATATCAAAGTGTCAGCAATAGCCCTTCTTCTCCTTGGTTATTTCCACTCGTTGGCCTTTCCAGCATATGTGTATCACACTGCCAGTTTTTTATGATATGTACAGAGAAAAACAGTTTAGGCAGCTCACTCCTGGCTCGTAGCTAAGCCATGGGCAAAAAATATTTAGGATCTGGTTGTTAGTTGGATTTGGGTTTTTTTCCGCTTTCCTCATGGCAAAAGTATCACCTCTGCAAGAAACCTTACACAGAAGACACCAACAGAGGCATTTTTTTTCAGACAACATTGTCCAACTTCAATATTTAAGAGACACAATTCTTTCTAAACATCTTGATTTTACCCTTCTATTCTCGTTTTAAAGAGAGGGTTGGGGAAACTCCAGATAGCATTAAAGCAAATCTTTCAACACAGGCACCTAAACTGAGGTCTCCACTGTCAGGCAGCTTCAGGGTTTGACCTACAAAGCACCATTTTACATCATTTTCAGTGATAAATCTAAAGTTTGCTAGCTGCACGTTGGAGCAATCCCTCTTTGGGGCAACCTTCAGTCCCTCTTATTCTTTCCCCACAAAGAATGACCTACAGAACTGCTCATTTTCACCACAAAATATTGAAGAGCTCCACATTTTTCAATATAAAGCTCTAAACAGTTGTGCACTTTGTATTCCCTTAAGACATTTCATAAATTAAAAAAAAAAAAGAAAGGAAAGTCAACAGCCACTCGGTTCTTGGCTTCAGCACCATGTTTAAATAATTATCAATGGGCCATTCTCTCCTTCCCAGCCTTGCAGATCAGATGGGGCAGGCTTATAGCTCCAAGCCCTTCCCACCAATGTGGTTCTTTCCCTGCAGACACAGAGATGTAGTGGATGCTGCAGCTCTTGCAGCTCACAGGCCCGTGACACAAGATGGGAGCACATTGCCTTGCTCCATGCAACCCTGCCTGGATGAAATGCTTCCTGTCCGTGGCCACAATAAATCTGTGCACACCCACACTGTCACCTAGGATGTTTCTGGCTCCAGAGCAAGCCTACAGTCCTGACACCTGACTTTGGGGCACAGACAAGCCTACTGCCTCTGCTCCCTGGAGCAGCCCTACAGCACCTTCACAAGGATGCCACTACTGTCAGGACATCCCCCTCCAGGAGTCCCTGCTTCAACACCTTGCTATTCCAGAAATACACCCACACAGAAACTATCCAAGCAAACCCATAAAGCAGCAAGCCTGATACTAAATGAGCAGACACAGCTGCATCCCATTTCTTTCTCTTCACAGAGCTATCACCATTTTCTTGGTTGTCTGCCCAAGCCAACAAGACCCCTGGCAGCACCACTGACATGTCCTGCCTGCTCATTAGTACGGTTGTTTGTCCCCAGAACACAGATTAGCTTGCTGAAGATGCAATGGCACTTTCTTGGGTTGGTTTTTTTGGGGGATGGAGGGTGGGCATTTCAGGTTCCTTCCCTGTGTGAGACAAGGTTTCCCCAGCCCACAGACTGCTTGCTATGAGAGACACCAATGTACTCAGACACTGCAGGACCAAAGGTCTAACAAAAGACAATGGAGAGATACATCACAAAAAAGTTGCTTTTGTACCTCTACTATTCAGCATTCCAGTTTAGAAAATTCCTGAGGATTAATTAGGTAAATGGATTCTGCCCTTATCTGAATCTTCCAGCTGTGTATCTTTGTAGTCAAAAAACACTAGGTCAACCCTAGGCAAATACTCTCGATGAAAAAGCATTATTTAGCACCTCCAAGGAACACCACATTTAATTTGTGCTCAGCTCTCAAGCTCCACATGCCTTAAAAGCGTAGTGTAGGATAAACCTCACCGGCCAGGGGCTCAGCTCACAGAGCTTACAGAGCCCGAGGCACCACCGCTCGGCTCTCACTCGGGTTTCAAGGCAGGGTCGTATAAACCAGCATAGAGCATTGCCAGAGGGAGAGCTGCCCCGAAGGATGGGGGAGAGTAGAGACTTCCTCAGGCCGACACCGAGCAGTGTGTCAGCACTCCAGCTCCCAGCCGGGCACGATCCCCCGGCGCGGAGGGGAGCGGCCGGAGGGATGCTCATCCCGGGCCGGCATCCCTCCCGCGGGCCGGGCACCGCCACCCGCTCGGGGCTGCCCCGGCCCACACCGCCACACCTACCCATGTCGCCGGCGCTGTCCTGCTGGAGCGCTCAGAGCCGAAAGTCAGGAGGAAGGCAGGGAAAGAGGGAAGGAAGCTGCCGGGGGCGGCCGGGCTTTAAGCGCGGCGGCGGGGCCCCGCCTGGCCCCGGGTGCTGCGGGGCGGCGCCGCGCAGGTGTCGGGGCGGGTCGCTATGGCCGGGGTGCCAGCCTGGGGCTCACCTGGCCTTGACCCGCCGCGATCGGCCCGGGCTGGCCGAGGGCAGCGCTCCGGGGAGCCCCAGGGCTCCTCCCTGCCGCCCGCTGCCAAACGAGGGCTGTCACCTGCTGCTCGGGGCTTGCTTGGCTCTCCGGCCACTCGGTGTCGGGGAGCACCGAGACAGTGCCATCAGCTGAACCGAGCGCTGTGCAGTGCTGTCAGTTCCGCGTTGCCCCTCTGATGTTAACGGCGTGATGGAAAACTTAGTAAGCAAGTAAGTGGAATGAACGAATACACGCTGTGTGGAGGACAGCTTTCTGCCTCGTTCCTTCCTCTCGAGCCAAGGAAATAGATCCTAGACTGCTGCTGCCACCAGTTTCTAATGGTCTCTGACCTGCGGCTCCCATGAACTGATGCTTCTCAGAAATTGTCCAGAGATGATGTGGATGCATCCCTGGAAGTGTTCAAGGCCAGGCTGGATGGGGCTCTGAGCAATCTGGTCTAGTGGAAGGTGTCCCTGCACAAAGCAGGGTGTTGGAACTAGAAGAACTTTCAGGTCCTTTCAAACACAAACCATTCTGTGAGTCTGTGTTTTTATGACCCACTTTGCTTATCACTCGGTCAGCCCGCAGCAGACGTCTGTCCTGTGTGCCACTTGAGCCACCAAGACAGGGAAAGCTGGGAGAATGCACATCAGTACAACATGATGCACATTTCATGCATGCACCTTACTGAGCCATGTACACGAAATAAATGGATGGGAAGTTTAGCATCAGAAGAGCCAGAGTGCGAGGCTGACAAGAAGAGTTGGTAGGGGAAGCTACATGTTACTAAGACTTGAATGAACTCAGAATGCAGGAACAGTAAAATATTAGCAGACATTGCCAAAAAAGAATTTTCTGAAAAAAGAATAAACTCCTTCTTTGAGGCTTGAAGATACAGATTTACACCCTAGTTTATGCAACCAATCCAATAGCATTTTCTATGGTGTGCACTTAATAATTACCTGGCTGCTGAACTGGTTTCATTTTGTCTTGGGTACAAATCAAACAAGCATTGCAATGCATTGCAATTTGGAATATCTACACTCAGTACTTCAGCTGCTAAAGAAGGCTGTTCTGATTTGTGATACAGAGCTACAGCTGAACCTGGATTTCTTAGATTGTATCTATATGGGGTAATCTACTCAAAGGAGCTCTAACCTCTTAGCAGTTACCTGTACCCTTGACTGTAAAAATCTGTGACCAGATTTTTAAGGTAAAACATGAGTAGGTGGTTATAGCTATATTTATAGCAAGTTCTCCAGTAAGAAACATAAACCTTGCTGTATAAGCCCCACTGACACAGCTGATGCTAGTCATGTATCACTTCTCAGTGGGACATACATATATGGCCACAGAGCACAGGCAGTGTTGTGTTTCTGTATTCTGGTTACTCCAGCAAAACAAGCAATCTGTAATGCAGCAAAGAATGCTGAAACCTCCAATGGCTCATTCATCTACAGAAATAATTGTGATATTATCATTTTCTGTTAAAGTATGGAATTAAAGATGTAATTTCTCTCCTGAATAATGGGAAACTTCCCATTGCATGAACAGTGGTGGTAAAATGTTAGTTCCCAGGCACATCTTCTATAGACCCATAAAACAAAGAGGAGGCCTTGGATGTTTCTTCCTAGAAAGCTACATAAAAGCAGGATGCAGAAATTAAGGAAAAACACCCATTTTCTCAAAAAATTGGGATAAATGAGCTAGTTTGATCACCCTGGCTTTCACTCTTTTGATATTTATTTTCACTATCTTTTGATATTTAAGGTCTCTATTAATCCACAAAGAATTCACCCCGATGAGTACATTTTAATTTGTTCCACAGAGAGACATAAAAGTACGCACAATTGCTTCACAGCTATTTCTGAGATGGATTGGCTTCTGCTCTCCTTTAGTAAGCAGATGCCACAGGGTTGATTTCTGTGGGGCTATTTTATGATTGTACTTGTTGGAGGGACAGAATTTATTCTCAGAGGATTTAAGTTTCCCAGTGAAGCTCTCATTCTAGGAGAACTACAAGCACAGCAGAGTTATTAAATATTCAGCAAACAAAGATGCATTTCTGCTTTTTTTCTACAAAAAATATGCTTCACAGAAGCATATTTTCAAGGTGTAATAGAACTGTCCTGCTTCTTCCACACAGGATCCTGAACTCCACCATCTCATGGTCACCACAACCAAGGCTACTCCCAGGTCTCATATCCCAAACCAATTCTTCTTTCTTAGACAGTTTGAGGTCCAGCGGCACAGGTCTCCTTAATGGCTCTTCCAGCATCCCTGTCAAAAGTTACCATCAGTGCTCTGCAGAGACCTCCCAGGCTGTGTGTTCCCAGCTGTAATGATCCTTTCAAAGGTGGGATCCTTCCACATGTTGCTCAGTTAAAGGTTGTGCCTTAGTCTGTAAGATTGTTTCCTTGCATCTCTTAGGAAGAAAGAACACAATCATTTCAGAGGAGCTGGTGACACGAGTCCATAACATGGAATAGTTGATATTTAATTATTGATATTTCATTATTTAAGGACTAGGAACCTGAATTAAGATTGAAGTATTTTAAAGAAAATTAGGGCAAATTACTATCTGGTGAGATTACATGTGATTTATAAGTATTAATAGATGTTTTTGACTCTTTTTTTACAAATCTGGAAGAATTGTAATAAGGATAAAGAATTTGCAGGAATGTGTTCATTGTGGGATAGCCAGTATTGCATGGGATGCTGCACATTCATCCATTCTAAACAAAGGCTAATGGATCTTGCTCTACAGCCACAATCCATTTGGCTTTCATGATGGTAGTAGCCAAACACTAATACTTGTCACTTCCCAGTAGCTACTCCTCTCAAGATCATACATCCTCTCAAGAAAAGTTTATTCCTGCTTTCCAGATAGGGAATCTCAGGGGGAAAAGTGATTTGTTTGCTCTGACTTTTCTCATGCACTGTGTCATGCTTTGTTAGCAGAACAAATAATAGGTGGGACAGTCTGGGGAAGATGGGGACTGCTGGGAAGGAGGGCACCAGGGGTCTCTGAGAGGGGGTCTGCAGCAGTTCAGGTGCTTTCAAGCAGCAGCAGTCCACCTACTGGGTTCTGTGCACACATAGAGTGACATAGGCTGGTATTTGAGACACTCACTCAACTTCTGTGCAAGGAGTAACTCTGCCCCAAAACATATGGACTTGCTTCTTCAGGAGTTTGCTAAACCAGACCAGGGACATGCAGAGAAAGAGCTTTCTACCAACCCAGCCTGCCAGCCCAGCCCAGCAGCATTCAAAGTAATTATCTCCAGAAAAAAGAAAAGAGTTCATATGCTGTGGCCCACAAGGGACTTGGCTTCTCTGGCACATCTTTATGTACACACACTGAATGTGGGTGGAGGGTAAAGCAGGGGAGCGGGAACTAGAGCACAGACTTGTACCTTAATAAAGTAAATAAGTGAACTCTATTTACCTGGAGCTGCCCCAGACTGATGGCAGAAGTCTCTGGCTCATTACCAGTGCCTGTGACAAGTTAACTAATATGGCAGATGTAGACCTAATGAGTTAATGGTAAACAATACACTGTGAAGTCACTCCTGCCAAGATGCGGGTTTATTCCTTTTATTTTTGCCAAAAATATAACTTGAGGTTGATAACTCCGATTGTTTTGTTTCCCCTTCATTTACTCTGATAAATTTGTTTCCTTGGTAGAGCCAGATTTAGCCCTTGTCTAGTTCTCTCTCCATCCATCTCCATCTTGCCAGCACCTTTGCTGCTGTTTCCTTCCATGGGTTTTCCCCTTGGGGAATCCGAGTTTAATAGGAAACCTTGGAAATTCTGGAAATGCAGGTCTGTATGGAAACCAGCCTCAGCTGCCAGTTGCAAGGAGGCGTTCAAAATCTTCACTTGGGACTTAGAGATGTGACCACCCCTTCCAGCCCTGAAAGGCCTTTGTGGTTCCAGCCTTCAGCCTCAGTCTTTGTACCACAGGCACAGCCAAATGCAGAGCACTCACTGTGTTGTGCCTTTGCAACACATGAGGCATGAGATGAGGAGAACAGAAACACACACAGTAATCCCAGATTTCATGCTGATTTATGGTCAGATGTTGTGCAACCCATCTCTGAGGCTGGGAGATTCTCTCTGCCAAGGGAGGGCACTCCCAGCAGGTAAATACGAGTGTTAGCATAAGTATTAAGGGCAGCTGGCAAGGGAAGTAGGGCAGAACAAAAGAGCTCCTGATTCAAAGTCTTTACATACTCCTTTCTACTACAGATAAACACCTGTTTCTACCCCTGAAGTATGTGACTGTATTCAAGAAAAAAAACACCAACAAGTGTATGAGTATCCTTCACCCAAAGCTTTCACTGGGTGGTGAAAGCTTCTTCCTTTTAATTCTGAATTATGTACCTCTGCTTTCCTTTATGTTAAACTTGAATTTGCCTGACACACAGCATCACCCTCTCTTACCTAAGGCAGTGCAAGGATGCTGAACGTTGTTCAAAGCATCTTGGAACCATCCAAACATCTCTTCAGTAGTTTTTTTTCTTTGTACTGCCACATTGTTATTCTTCTGAAACTTCAGATCTGTGCAGTGAGACCTGAAATTTTTGAGTGAACTTTTGATCTTCTCATTGCATTTTATCTGCTGAAGTTTCAGTTCTGACATGTTTTTAGCCAAGTTGTGTTCACGTTTTTTTTCATAAGGAGAGCACATGAGAGTGTCAGCAACACAGCAGCTGCTAGGTAGAGCTGGCTGGATTATCTTGTCAACTTATGCAACCAGCCCTACAACATGAATCATGTTGTTGACTGGACCACGCAAGTATAAGTGTCATCTCTTGACCAATCTGTGTTTTGACTCGAGCAGATGTTAAAAGACTGGACTTAAACTGGCACAACATTTAGGAACTGATGTGAGATTTGTATTTAACTTGTGAATATACTTAAGGGATTATTTTTAAGTGATGCACTTATACACACACACTACCCCCAAATAAACCATCTTACAAGACTGAATGCTCACATTTTCAAGGGAGAGCATCCTAACATCCTTATACTTTATACATCATTTTTTTGGTGGGTGAGGCAGTACTGATGTACAAAGCATACCTGATTTCAGATGATATCAAAGTCCACAGTGGAAAAAACATGTTTTGAATTCAGGTAACAGGACTAGATAATATCATTTTCTAGGGACACATTTTCCAGTGTGGAAATCCCGCAGCTGGAGACCAAGAGCTGACACTGTCTACCTGTTGAAGCCCTGTTAGACATTTGCAGATGGACTCATTCCTCCTGAAATGGATTTTCATGTTACTTATACATTCATATTTTCACCACAGGTTACAAAGCTTCCTTTTTTCACTACCCAGAGCTGTCCTGTGTATTGCTCAGATTTAAATGAAAACTTTAACAGCAGTATCTGACAGAATTTAATGTGCAATTGGATTTTGAACAGATTCATTTATATTGCTGCTCTCTCATGAAATTTCTACAAAGCCAATATTTGTATTTCATCTTAGAAATCTTGGTCAGATTGGTTGCTATTGAAAGATCACAGCATCCAGAGCTCAACTGGATTAATTCACCTGTGCACTGTAGAACCCTGACTCCCTGCCTCTCCACTTCTTTTTGGTCTTTTCCAGTAGCACCTCTAACCTTCTCTAGGTAGTCTCCTTATTTTTGTGATATTTGTTCAAATTAGCAAAAAGATGTGTTGGGATTGATCTCTGTAGTTATATTTTTACTTTCTTTGTTCTTGACACTCCTGAGCAACTGATTCCCAATAAGCACCACAACACAATCCAATTGTTGTCAGCTTCTAGAACAGGGAGATCCTCTTACTTTCTCACACTTAGAAAGCCCAGGGTCTGCTATCCATTACTTTGCAGGAAGTGTAAACAAATCCAATAGGTCAACACATTTTCCCTCTTAGGAGAGTGGGAGATTTCGAAAAGAAAACAAACAAACAAACCCCAAAAAAACCCCAAACCACAACAGAAGTCCAACCAATGACAGCTTTTCCTTCTTACACAGGCATCTGGGTAAAATGCATTCCACACAAAGGTTACACTATGACAGTACGTAAACCACCTGAAATTACATAATATATTTCATAAACTGAAACTGCAGCACATAAATAATCTACTTGTCAACATAACATGTTGCTGGGTCATTTGCTGCTTCCCCCAACATAAAAAGCTTTTCCAAGGAACAGGAAACTGTCTTTCAAGAGGAACCAGAGAGAGCAAGAGAAGCAGCAAATTCCCACTGAGCAGTGCTGTTATGAAAACTTACAGGGAACATACTCAATGACAGGGAAATATTTTTTTAGTAAATCATTAAGAATTTTACCATGAAGGTTAATACTTTTTCTAAAGATGAAGCGAATTGTGTTCATTTTAGGTATTTCAGCAATTGTGTTTTTCCTTTGGGAACCCAGCTGTAAGGGCCAAAGAGTACCAACAGGTTTTTCAGCCTCTACCTAAAAATAACTTTGTAAATACAGTCAGATTAATCCACTTGGGCTGAAAACTTTGGAGCATGAATTTCAGAGGAAACCCCACAGATACTTGAAAACATCCCATATGAATATTTTCATGTCAGGACAAAAGCAAAGCCTGGGAGCTTATTGCCTGCTCCTCAAATGGTTGGGCTTCTTCCTGCTCAGTCTACACTCATTGCTGGAATTCACCCAGCCATTTCTCTCTTTTAAGCACATGTTTATTCTTATGTGTTGAAATATATTCCCTTTGTTGTAAACATTTCCTGGAGATACCAACAAAAAAAAGATTGTCTATGGCCTTGTAGTACATTCCTCATCAAAAAAGTAGCATCAGCAACACAGAAATTTTAGTTCTGTAATGAAAATTACTGCAATTCTGGTGCTAAAAGCTATCCTGAAAAGAGTGAGCAGAGACTTTTTGGCAGCTCAGGCTGGAAACATCTATTTTCAGATGTTTTACAGAACCCTAATCCTGGCAGACAGGTTCCTTTCCACCACTGGGTCTTTTTATCTTTGTTTCTCCCTCTTCCTCCTCTCATGAGATTGAAAATCAAATGGCCATCTCTCACTTTCTGCCTAAAATCATTTTGCTGATGGAAGGTTGCAATGGGAAGGAGAATAAAGCATATTACATGATTGAGCTCTTGCAGTTTTCACTTCCTAGAATCATAGAATCTACCCATCTTTTAAATACCTGCAGGGACAGTGACTCAACCACTTCCCCGGGGAGCTTGTTCCAATGTGTTACAGCCCTTTCAGTGAAGAAATTTTTCCTCATATCCAGTCTAAACCTTTCCTGTTGCAACTTGTTTCCTCCTGTCACCTGTTACCTTGGAGACCACCCCCACCTTGCTACAACCTCCTCTCAGGTAGTTGTAGGAAATGAGGTTTCCTCTGAGCCTCCTTTTCTCCAGGATAAATAATCCCACCACCCTCCTCCACTGTTCACAGGATGTAGGTTTCAGACCCTTCACCAGCTCTGGTGCCCTTCTCTGGAGGCACTCCAGCACCACAATATCTTTACTAATAAAAAAACCACAAAACTGAGCTCAAGGTTCTTCTGGTAGGCATGGCTTCTAGGTATGGAGAAGGCAATGATCACAAAACCTACCACTATTTTTATAGTTTAAATGTTTAAAGATAATATGCTGCCTAATCAAAGGTTATATCTTGTTCCATATATTCAGCGAGACTTAATTTTGACTGCTTTCTGAACTGTCAAAGTTTGCATAGTGTGTAGTTACTTTTTGACTGTGCATTTTTGTAAATGAACAAGTTTTACAGAGAAAGCTGTTATTAATCAGAAAGTAACAGCCCTAGCGTGTTGAGAACGAGGGTTCAGAACTGAGAGCTTTGCTATTTCTTTCTTTGCTATTGACACACTGACACTTCAGTGAATCATCTAAACTTTTCAGTCTGTAAAAACAGAACAGCTATGAATCTTTGCAGACATTAATCAGATTTTCATGCTTAAAATTTTTACTTCTTTTCCCTAAAAAGGCTTTATAACATGATGATAACTTGCATTCTAAAATATCACGTCTGCTTATAATGAGATCATCACTTAGCACATTGTGATCCCATACACATGCTGCATGAAAACCTTGTAAAAGAAAGATTTCAAATTGCTTGACCTAGACAACAGATACACTATGTATGCAGGAAGCATTTTCTGTAACAGAAGCAGTCCCTTCACAATGTAAAAGCAGAGCAATCTTTGCCTGTAATCTACACTGAAAAGCAAAAGAAAAAGGAAAAAAAGAGGAAAAAAAAAGGGGGAAAGAGAAGGGGGAAAGAGAAGGGGGAAAGAGAAGGGGGAAAAGAGAAGGGGGAAAGAGAAGGGAGGAAAGAGAAGGGGGAAAAGAGAAGGGGGAAAAGAGAAGGGGGAAAAGAGAAGGGGGCAAAGAGAAGGGGGAAAAGAGAAGGGGGAAAAGAGAAGGGGGAAAAGAGAAGGGGGAAAAGAGAAGGGGGAAAAGAGAAGGGGGAAAAGAGAAGGGGGAAAAGAGAAGGGGGAAAAGAGAAGGGGGAAAAGAGAAGGGGGAAAAGAGAAGGGGGAAAAGAGAAGGGGGAAAAGAGAAGGGGAAAAGAGAAGGGGGAAAAGAGAAGGGGGAAAAGAGAAGGGGGAAAAGAGAAGGGGGAAAAGAGAAGGGGGAAAAGAGAAGGGGGAAAAGAGAAGGGGGAAAAGAGAAGGGGGAAAAGAGAAGGGGGAAAAGAGAAGGGGGAAAAGAGAAGGGGGAAAAGAGAAGGGGGAAAAGAGAAGGGGGAAAAGAGAAGGGGGAAAAGAGAAGGGGGAAAAGAGAAGGGGGAAAAGAGCAGGGGGAAAAGAGAAGGGGGAAAAGAGAAGGGGGAAAAGAGAAGGGGGAAAAGAGAAGGGGGAAAAGAGAGGGGGGAGAAGAGAAGGGGGAAAAGAGAAGGGGGAAAAGAGAAGGGGAAAAGAGAAGGGGGAAAAGAGAAGGGGGAAAAGAGAAGGGGGAAAAGAGAAGGACGAAAAGGGAAGGGGGAAAAGAGAAGGGGGAAAAGAGAAGGGGGAAAAGAGAAGGGGGAAAAGAGAAGGGGGAAAGAGAAGGGGGAAAAGAGAAGGGGGAAAAGAGAAGGGGGAAAGAGAAGGGGGAAAAGGGGGGAAAAAGGGGGAAAGAGAAGGGGGGAAAAAGGGGGAAAAAAGGGGGGAAAAAGGGGGGAAAAAGGCGGGAAAAAGGTGGGAAAAAAGGGACGGGAAAAAAGGGGGGGAAAAAGGGGGGGAAAAAGGGGGAAAAAGGGGGGAAAAGGGGGGAAAAAGGGGAGAAAAAAAAAGGGGGGAAAAAGGGGGAAAAAAGGGGGAAAAAAAGGGGGGAAAAAAATCGTGGGGGGGGGAAAAAGGGGGAAAAAAGGGGGAAAAAGGGGAAAAAGGGGGAAAAACGGGGAAAAGGGGGAAAAAGGGGGGAAAGGGGGAAAAACGGGGGAAAACGGGGAAAACCGGGGGAAAAGGGGGAAAAGGGGGGAAAAGGGGGGAAAAGGGGGGAAAAGGGGGAAAAGGGGGAAAAAGGGGGAAAAAGGGGGGAAAAGGGGGAAAAGGGGGGAAAAGGGGGGAAAAGGGGGGAAAAGGGGGAAAAAGGGGGGAAAGGGGAGGAAAAAAAAGGAAAAAAAAAAGGGGAAAAAAAAGGGGAAAAAAAAAGGGGAAAAAAAAAGGGGAAAAAAAAGGGGAAAAAAAAGGGGAAAAAAAAGGGGAAAAAAAGGGGAAAAAAAAGGGGAAAAAAAAGGGGAAAAAAAAGGGGAAAAAAAAGGGGAAGGGCATGCAAGCAGAAATAATTGCTCTATTTTTTGTTTGTTTGGAAACTGATGCAGAACAGATTAGCCTGCAATGTAGTGCTTTCTTCCATAAACAAGCAATTACATTTGGTCAAAAGCAAAGCTGATTAAAATACTTCTAGCTAGTTACAGGTAAAAACTCAGAAAAAAGAGGCCTAAAATGGATGGGCTTGTTATTATGGAAAGGCCTTAAGACCCTTAAACATTTTTGTTATAGGCTGTAAAATAATCTTCCAGAGAACAAATGTAGTATCAGCTTCTGAAATTGTTTGAACTGGAGTGGCTGAGAACTGACACTGTATCGGAAGTTAATCCAGGTTTATCCATCCAAAAGTGCCAAAGCTTCAGATGGAGCTTACTAGAGTAGTAGAATAGTAAGTTCATAGTTCATATAGTAAGTTCAGATGAACCTTACTAGAACAGGGCCCACATTTATCTGTTTCAATACTGGTGTTAAAAACTTTTAAGTTAAATATTTAACCTTATATGTTGTTACAATTAACCAGTGCTTTATTAATAGCAGTCCCTAGGCCATTTAAAAATTCTTTTTAACTAATATAGTATTGATCAGAAGTGCTTTCTTAACCAAGTCCTGCTACTGCTGCAGCAATACTTCTCTTTTCCTTATGGCAAAAAATCAAGTATGTCCAAGCAGAAATGGTTTATCTGTATTCTCTCCAAAGGAAACAGAAATGCATTTTCATTATGGTGTACATATTGAATTGTTTTTTATTTTGCGTTTTCCTTTCTGATAAAATCACATTGCTTGCCTATTACTTATTGGTGGGTCCCAAAAAGAAGTATCCACAGATACATTAAGCCTCATATTTAAACAGACAGATTTGGGTTTTGAGAGCATTCTTAAAAGGGGATGAGAAAATATAGTTAAAGAAAAAAGTATCATCCTCTCACTCCCATATCTATTCACTTACAGTTCCTGGAGACAAGAAGTTCCTGCATTCTACTAAAATGACTTCCTATTCTTTCTGTTATCAGATAACTGGAACTTCTAACACTGCCTCTCAGCCATACTTGGCTTTGTTAATATTCACACTGACCTTTTCCTTTATGATTCACTTGGTAACAGCTGATGCTGGGTATCTGCCTGGGGCTTGAAATACTCCCTCCAATAACCCTTGATGAGTTCCTCTGAAGGCCAACAAACCTTTCCAGAAAAAAAAAAGTGTTCAATTGCACTCAGCTGAGTCCCCAGATGCTTTTCATAGGGCAAAAATTGCCTACTACAGAAAAACCCCAGTATGCTGAGAAATCATGTGCAGAGATGGATGCTGTCCCACCAAGGATCCTCACTAACACCCCCCATTTGCTGCCTGGGCTTATTAATAAGCAGATATAAGACATCTCTGGTGCAAGATGCCCATGTTCAGAATGGACTGAGGTGAGATTTGGGTCACCATTGTAGTGCAAGTGCACAATTCTACATATTTGTGTCTAGCTCACCTTAAATACGATGAGCTGAACCCTGACATATCAAGATGTTCTGTCTGGTGCTGACCATATTGTTTGAACATCACCACTGCTGACATGTGCTTTGAAAGAGCAGCTGAACACAGCAAAGGACTTTGGATAAATGGCTTATCCACAGGAAAGAAAATTACCTTTTTTTCTCCCCCGGAACACCACCAGATCTGAAAAGAATGAAAATGGCCAAAAAAGAGTGCTCAGAGACTGGGCCTTGCAGATGGACTGGTGAGGGGAAAAAACTGTGGACTTTATCTAAAGAAAGCAATGATATAGACAGGACCAAAAATCTTTCAGCAGCTAGGCTGCTGAAACTGAACTGGCACAAAAGTCAGGTGCAAAGGTCAATCCAGGCAGAAGGGATGCACTGCACCTGACTTATCTTTTCTCATGATTAAGCATGTATTTTTCACTCCTGCTGTTATGCAATGCAGCTGTACAGTATGAAACCATTGCCACATCCTCCTAACAGGTGCTGCCACATTTTGTATCGGGGTGAAGCTGGAATCATATTAATTGTGTTTTAAATTATTTGGGATAGAAAGGTGCCATTTAACTTTCACTGTAGTACCTCATTATTTTGTTTTTTTTAACAGCAGTTTGACATATCTGGTAACAAGAACAGACAGAAGGAACAGAGATGATGAAACACAGCTAATCTTTTATGTAGTGGTTCAGTTCTCCTAACAAAGAGGTTTTAAAGAATTAAGGTTTCAGTAAAGGAGAAGTCAGGCCTGAGGAAAGGTCAGGAAGATGAATGATCACTCTTACAATCCTTATGGGTTTCTTCCAACTTTGAATATTCTGTGATAGTAAGATGCTAATATTGCCAAAAATAAATAAAATAGATATAAATTATTTTAAAATACAGAATCTGAAAAATGGTTCTGATGACAACTTTTATATATAAATAGCTTGCAATACATAAAAAAGGGAAAGAAAATTTAGTGCAGGTTTTGGGCAGGAATTTGTAAATTTCAATGGCAATGTAACACATCCTGCTAGAAGAGGAGGGAGATCTGTCTTAATTTACATACAGTGATATAATTAGCTCAGGATAAAGTCAGGTTGATACGTATTAGTCTTAATTGAAAGGAATAAAAATAATTAAAATATACAAAATAAATGGATTAAGCAAATGGTGTTGAATGAGGTTGAATTGAAATGCTTTCTATCAAATATTTAACTGTTTGACAATTAACTCTGATGTAATATGACGTGTACTTGACTTGCAATTTGGTAGAAGGGGGAAAAAAAAGCCAAAATGAAAGACTTCCAAGCTCCAGGAGGACCACACCCCAATAAACAGCTTTTACAATTAAAGAAGACAACAAAGTATACTGCAAATTTTGTGACATGCTTATTAATTTAAATTAACTCAGTTTGCAGTACAGCCCCAGTCAGATATCTGGAATTTGAGCCAGAACAAGAACAGCTACAAGAACTTTCAGCCATTCCCAAGACATCATTCAATGGTTATATGGAGTTTGAACAGTTTAAAAATGACCAAAAATGACACAAGACACATCATGGGTGAAATTCAGTTAAGAAATTTCAGCTTCTAAGAACTTCAGCCCAGGATTTTGTTGCTTTTGAGAGGATGAGACAAAATACAATTTTCATGCTGCATGGACCAAATGACATACCTGTCTTGTAGAAGCTAAGTACTACCTAAAACTGAGATAAGTTTCTTGTTGCTACCTGAAAAGTGGAGGCAGAGAAAAGGAACAAGATTGAAGTTCTAGAACATTCATGCAAGACACTATTCTCTGAAAAAAGCATCCCATGAATGTCTTCATTTATAAATTTCAAATCACTTCAAACACTAGAAATTTTAGGATGTAGTTGCCTGGAAACTGCTTCACTAGAGCTTGTGGTACAGGTTTCTGCCGTGATTAATGCCAAGCTGAAATCTGGCTGTTGAACACAAGTCTTGTGGTAAGTACCAGTGTGCTGTCCCAAGTTAAAACCCAGTCAACAAGGAGACCATTTTCTAAAATTATCACGTTACAGACTGCAGTCCTCTTTTTTCAGAACATTGTTATAAAATAGCCATTAAACAGAACAGGTTAACAGTAACTAACATCAGCTTAAGACAGCTAATGATTTCAGGATTTCAAATTCTGGTTTTAGCACTTAGACCAAAGAGAGACCATTAGCTCTGAATCACAGGTTAACCATACCTGAAATAAAATTGTAATTAAACAACACTGCATCAGTATCTTTGGAATTCAGCACCTTTGATAGTGCTCAATGTAGTTGCTGACAGGGATTAAGAATCTGATTTGAATTTCTAATCTGAATTTCCCCTGCTTCAGTATCCAATTTCTATTATGTCTTCCTCAACCAAACTAAAAAAGCCTCGCAGCATTCTCTATTCACTTAGGAAAAAATGGTTTTGGGCTGTAAACTCCTCAAATTTCTACTTGGTAAGTTGAAGCACCGTCCTCCAGATCTCATATCACATATTCCTTGAGTATGGATTTTTGTAGCTCTTACATAAATTCTCCAGTACAACATTTTAAAACCTCAGCCCTGGTGTTGACCCAGTAACAGCGTGGTTTAACAGTGGTTTCACAGGTTCTGTAAGACAGGATAAAACCACCACAACGCATTCTGTTTACATCCACTTGCTGCAGTCGTTCTCTTTGCCACAGAATTACATTAGGAGTTTGTTTATGGGAAACTCTGATTCCTTAAATCCATTTCACTGGTGCTATTTACCAAGGCAAAATGTGTATGTTTAAAGTTCTTGTCCTGTTCCTAGAAGCAAGAGTTTGTAGTGATAACACACTAGCAATAGACAGTAGCATAGTGTTTAAGGGTATGGTGCAATTAAAACAGAAGAGACTGGCCTTTGTTTTCATGCAATAGGCACGGTTTTGTCACGTTTGTTCCTGGAATACCAGTGAAAACGTTGAATAGTACCACTATGACACCAATATGTTTGGGAAAGACTTGTAGAAAGGCTCCATCAGTGGTCTCTAAAAACATTTGCCAGGCTGCACTTCAACATTTGGACACATATCTGTTATAAAGGCCTGTCCATGTCACACTGCTCCAGGGAGCTGGAACAGAGACATTAAGAATGGTTTGAATGAAATATGAGTGAGAATTATTTATGTGAAATCATGAGCAGCAGCACAGTTGCAAGGAACAGCATGAAGTGATAAGTGATAACATGACTAACAGCAATTAAGCTAGTAAATGCTGAGGAATGTGCTCTTTACATCAAGACCAGGAGGCCTGAGCTCTGATAAGGCCATGGCAGGATGACTTGTCAGCAGAGCAGGATAGCAGGAAGATGGCAGTGGGGTTCCAGCACAGTGTGTGACCACTGCTTCTTACCCCAGCACGGAAAGGCCATAAAGTTACTGAAATGAGGAAACACACACAGGTAACAACCCTCTCTACGATTTATGGGTGATGAGGTAAGCAAGATTATGATGGAACATCACCTTGTACTAGCTGAAGGATACAAATACCTGGGTGGCTCTGGTGTTTTTATCTGGTATTTAACCCTGACAGGCAGCTCAGCCCCACAGGCACATGTTCATTCCCCTCCCAATGCGATAGGGGAGAGAACTGGAAGGGCAAAAGTGCGGTAACTTGTGGGGTTCAGATAAACATAACTTAGTAAATTTAAAAAAAAAACCAAAAAACCCCCACCAAATCACCATGATGACCCCCTTCAAACAAACAACAAACAAAAATAAAGCTAAAAAAGGCAAAAATAAATAAGCCCTAAATCAAGAAGTGTTGCCAAAAGCCCAACTGCTCATCAGTGACAGATGCCCAGGCAGTCCCCAAGCAACTGCTGCTCTAGCTGACCTTCCTCCCCTCCAGATTAATTCCCGAGCTCAACGACATATGGTATGGGATGTCCCTATGGCCATTTGGGATCAGCTGTTCCAGCTGTGTCCCCTCCTCCCAGCTCCTTGGGCACCCCCAGCCTGCTCCCTGGAGGGCTGAAAGGCAGAAGAGGCTTTGACTCTGTGCAAGCAGTGCTCAGCAACAGCTGAAACATCCCTGAGTTATCAACACTGTCCGGCAAAAATCCAAAACAATCCCATACCAGCTACTGTGAAGAAAATTAACTCCATGCCAGTCCAAATCAGCACAATGAAAGTTTTCCACTGCCAAGGAAGAACCCCAGACACATGGCACTTACTCAAGGGTCACCACTCCTTTTCTCTCATGGGAGGCTGGAGTGGCTGCTTTGACATGGGCTTCTTGATGCTTGTGAACACATGGGTGTGAAAATAGAGCTGGGTGAAATCTCTCAGATTCAACATAAGTGACTGAAATTGGTTGTGTTTAAAATAAAGGCCAACTTCCTTTTCTTTCTGGCCTTGAGTTGAATTTTGTCACATTAATTTCATCCTGCATCTTTTTTGATAAGCAATTTTTACTACTAGCTGTGAGTCATTTTCCTCTGCAGATGTGCAAGGCAAGTTAATCCTCCAGTTCTGAGCCCACATTTTCACAACACAACTCTTCACCAACACATTGATGCCTCGTGCTTTACCAGCTGGTGCATTCCTTCATTTCTGTATCAGTTCCTGCATTTTGAAATTATCAGTATCACCAAAACAGATAACAAACAATTTTAGCGTAGGGTGTCACTTCCCCTATTTTATCTCTCAACTAAATAAGTAAAAAAGAAGAAAATAAAAATCACAGTCACATAATTTGTCTAGGCACATTAAAATTTTTTTTTTTCAAAGCTTTATTACTGTGTATGCATTTTTATAGTCTCCTAGCACACTGTAATCAGGAAATATTCAGCTGTTTCAAATTATGGATGCAGAACAAGATCCGACACTGCTGACAATGAGAGAAAAAAGCTTTAAGCAACCTGAAAAAAAATCCCCCTTCAACAGGCTGTTGTTGACAAAGAGATTTTCTGTCACAGGCCTTTTAAAAGTCTAAATAGTTATGTTGACAATTCTTCCATCTCACAATGCCAATTATAAAAGGCTTTAGTCCCCTTAGTGCCTTGTTATTGATTACTATGGGTAACGTGGCTACTAAAGCTTCACTAAATGAAACACAGCTCTGGGCTTGTCCCTCCCCAAGCAATATTCATGGAGTTCTGAGGGTAATGGAATGAACAATGAATTGAACAGTTTTGCTGAACTAAGGTCCTTTTCTTACAGTTACCTGTATATCCTTGGGAACTTCTTATCTCTTCCTTTTACAGTCCAGGCCACTGAAAAAACCCAGGTTAGTTACCAGTTCTATCAGAAGTTTCACTTCTGTCTTGGTGCTAATAACATTGACTGGAGCAAAATGATGCAGTCACCTTCTTTTCAGACTTCTTCCATGCTTCAGAATCCGTGTTTTTTTCAAACATTAAATGCTAACTCAAATTTACTTATTCAGTGGCTACCAGCATTTTCTTGTATTAAGTCTGATAAATATATTAGTATTGTAGACATCTGCTTTCTCTCATACAATTGGAAAAAAATCTGATGTGTTACTTCAATTAATTTGAAAATTGTATTTGTATAAAGCAGCTTAAATCTTATACCAATTCTTAAAATATTTAATTGAAAAAAAACTAATTTAAAAGAACTTTTATTCTGGGAGATGAGTGTATTTTGAAGACCTCAGCTGCAGTTCTGCCAATTATGTTCACAATTTTCATTGTATCCGGTGTTAATGAATCTTACAGGACAGGGAGAGGCATACAAAAAAAAAAAAAAGATGTTCTAAGGATTCACAGTGAAAGGTCACTTACCTAAATCCCTTCAGCCTCCTCTTTTGGTCTTTCCAGCTAATCTTTTATAGCATAATCCAAACAGCAAAACAGAACCATGCAGCTAGAAAAACTCTCAGTGCTTTTTCCATCATTTAGAACATGTAGCAGTTAAACAGGGTACTCCCAAGGTATTTTACTAATATCAATCACACCTTGTTTTTGCAGGAAAAAAAATAACTTGCAAGTTTTTCATTGAGAGAAGAAATTACAAAACTCCTTAATCAGAAAATGCCAGACAAACACCTCTAATATCTACTACAGTTAACTTGAAAGGGATATACTGCCTAGGCTCTAGTTATAATTTAAATTCAGTATTTGTGTTGAGACCAAAAGATATTTAGAGTCTAAAAGCTTCTAAATAACTCATTGTATATTCACCATAATACTAAAGAAAGGGAAAAACCACCATCAAAATATTTTGAAGATGTTAAAATGGTCATTTCCACAAATACTATAAAAACAATTGAATTTTGTCATTATCTGCCAACACTTTTTTTTCTTCCCCAGGAAGCTCCAGGACTCGTAGTCTTAACACAATTAAATACAGAATTTTTTCTGTTCATGAAAAACCACAGAACAGCAGTCTTCACAAATTTTAACAGCTAACTTTCATGACAGACAGTGACTCAGATGTCTCCTATGTACTGAAGTCTTCTCATGAAGAAATCAAAGATAATAGAAATTAGAAAATAAGAAAAAACGTTGCCTGATTTACTAGACTAGGTGTTTTCATTAAGAGCCAGGTCCGTCTAAATACACTGCTTTATTTGAAATAATTCTATTTACCTAAATACTATTTAAAACAATATTTATAACAGTTTTGTTAAGTTTAATTTACTGCTTACCATGTCCATCCTCAGACCCAACTGCAAAGACCCCCATGACCTCTTCCAAGTTGCTGTCATGTATGTGGCAACAGTAAAACAGAGCACACTCAGCACCATGAAAACAGATTTTTGAAGTGTATGAATCGGAAAGGTCCAGTTTCACTTGTCCCTACGCCTCTTCATCTTTACTGTCCTTAAGCCCAACCTGCCCCCTCACTCCTTGTTCCTTGGCTTCCTTCTTCCCTGTGGAGCACGACCGACTGTGTCAGCACAGACCGATGCAGTCCAGTGGAGGGGTCTCTGCTTTAGCCAGCGTCTGTTTCTATGGCCTCACATCCACACACCCTCTCTTCCCCTCAGCATTCCTAAGCAGTGCTTCATAGCCAAATGTCAGCCCTGGCAGAGCGCTAAGCTGTGTTTCTGCCATAGCTAGGGCATCCTTTTTTATCAAATATTTGATCTCCAAGATCCTGCACTTGTTCTGTGGTGAAGTCCCGGAGTGTCAGAGGCGACAATCCTTGTCACCTGCCCATATTCTCCCACATTTTCTGCTGCCCACAACCATACTGCCTCAGGATATAACCCTGTGTGATAATCTTTAACTAACCTTAGGAAAAGCTGGAAAAAAAATACTTGAAACATGCCAGTAGGAATATTTTAGTTACCAAAGGGTATTGAAGATGCTGAAGAGTTATACTAAAAAGGGAGAAAACATCTACCCTGTAGGAAAAGAAGGGGAAGGTGACACTCTTTGTTTTGTCCACCAAGTGGTTCCTGGAAAAGGGAAAATGTCTCATTGTTCAATGTCTTCAAGTGATGGTTCCCAAAGGGCAGGGAAGGTAACAATGCAGGGCCCAAATACCAGATTAGGCTCAAGGCCAACTCTTTTATCATAGTTCTCCCAGGCAAAACACAACCAAATGACACACTGCAAATTCAGCCTTTAAAAAGCTCTAAAATTTGATGTACAGCAAAATGAATAGGGAGCATGACTGATTAGATAAACTAATACTGTTGATTTACTGAACAAGTAAATCAACACTGTGACCAACAAGTGACAAACAGATAATACTTATCAGTTCCTTCTATAACACACTGTGGTCAAATCTGTTATCTCAAACCCTTTAAGCCTGACAGTGGGTGCCAAAACAGGACTGTTGTGGTTCAACTTCACCCAGCTGCTCCCTCAATCCTCTGCAGCAGGATAGGGGACACAATGAGAAGGGTAAAAGTGAGAACATTTGTGGGTCCAGATAAAGACAGTTTCATAGGTAAAAAAGCCAAAACAAAACCAAGAAAAAGCAATTATGCAAAATCCCCTCAACTGGCTTGGCAGCAGCTGATCAGTGCCCAGCTAGTCCCTGAGCAAGTGCTGGCAAACTGTCTGCAGCTTTTATTGCTGTGCATGACACTTATATGGTACAGGACATCCCTGTGGCCAGCTGTCCTGGCTGTGTCCCCTCCTCCCAGCTCCTTGGGCACCCCCCAGCCTGCTCCCTGGAGGGCTGAAAGGCAGAAAAGGCCTTGACTGTACAAGCACTGCTCAGCAACAGCTGAAACACCCTTGAGCTATCAACACTGCAGCACAAATCCAAAACACAGCCCCATACCAGCTACTGTGAAGAAAATTAACACTACTCAAAAAGCTGCAGAGAGCCCAAGTCATTATAAATAAATTAACCCACACTGGATACTTAATTTATGTGTTACAGAAGTAACAATAGAGAAGGGAAGCTGGTACAGAAGGAATTATTCAGGAGGGAAACGCCCACATTTATGACCTTAATACATATAAAACTAAAACAGTAGAGGGTGTGTTCCCTCATATAAACACATCACAAGAGATGAAGTCTATAGACACATTGCTTATGTATTAATCATTAATAATTTAAGCCCATGTAAACCTACAGAAATGCCAACTAAGTTGTCTGTTTTTCATAGGCCAAGGTTCAGCTAAACAGTTACACATATATTTAGATGTGTGTATATATATATATACATACACAGATACATATTCAATTCTGAATACATACTACATTTATAGGTTAGTTATCAGACATGTCTTCATCCAATTGAGGTCTCAGTGCAAAAGAGAAACTGTCAGTTCTGTTTCCAAGGCAAAGTGGAAAAAGGAAGAAAAAATGAGGCAATTAAAAGAAGCCATCGTGATATACACAATATCTCTTAACACATGGATACAGAAGTCTTCCCAAATGGCAAAACAGTTTCAAAGGATATATTCTCCCAAGAATGAAATACCTTTCAGGTAGGCGTTCCTGCACCCATTTCCACAGATGAACAAAAGTGTGAAGAATTTAGGGCAGAGGAAAAGAAAAGGGTCTCCACTTCTTAGATCATTATAAGTTCACTGTCTAGAAGTGTATGATTGTTTTCCTCTTTGAGGAAAAGTATTTTAAACAACCTGAAATTTTGTTTCAGAAACATAGAGAAAGCAGAGTATATTCAGCATTTCACTGCCAGGATGAGCTGCTTTAGAAAAAACCTTTGATGAGTAATGGCAATATATGTGTTTCATGCCATGCTACAGAAAAACGACAGTAAACCTTATGTCATAAGGAAAAGAAAATTTCTACTGCCATGTGATGAAAAGTTTTGAAGACTGTTCTGGTGAATAACAAACAACCTGTATTTCCTGTAACATGGTACTGGAGTCAAATGTGAGGGACTCAAAACTGATGTCTTAACTAATAATCTAATCCTCTTTCTTGACAAGGAATGTGAAATGAGACCTACGGGTGTCTGCATCTCATATGCAGGATGCAAAAAGACATTTTCTTAAAATCAAGCTTTCATTTTTCCCAAATGTCAGGGATGAATCTGAAACAAAAAAACTCAGCACACAGTGAGAAAAGTAACTACCTTTTTCCTTTTAATATAGATGTAGTACAGAATGTTTAATTACAGCAGGACAGTGCTTCCAGTTAAATAAAATTAAAAACCTTTATTTTCCCCAAATATAAAATTACTAAATTAATGTCTTAAAAGAATAAGAATATGGAAAAAGCTTTAAATTATACCACCATTTACCACAGGAACCATGATTACCAATTACATACTCCATTGCTTTGGCAAAAAAGGTTTTTCTTTTAATAACTGCATATAAACCTAACATAGCAAAGACTGTATACATCTTTATATTGCACTTATTTATATACAGGGATAAATGAACTGTAAAGTCTGCATATACTTGGAATGAGCAAATTTTCAAAATAAACTGAAAGCAGAATGGTAAAAGCTGGTATGAATATTAAAAAAATGCTTAGAAATGTAATACATTTATGTACAGACTGTATGGACTGTATTAACAAACAATATGTACATAACAATTTACTACTATTGATATTTTAGTATAACTCAGTGTTCATTAATGCAGACCTTTGGTTGTATTTAGTTGTTTAGTAAGATCTAAGCTCGTATACCTCCAAAATGCAACAAGGTATAAAATAAAGCACAACAATTTGCCAAATGGTACAAAAACTACTATTGTCAGTTCCATTAAACCCCAAAAACTAGTGTCTCTGTCTAGCCCCAAAATAGTTCTTGTACTTGGAATCTCTATGTGCCATACACAAAAAGAACACCTGAATGTTACATATCTGCAAAATTACATCCCACAACACTTTTTTTGTAATGTGCAATTCATTTTAATAATACTTTCTAATGAAAAACAGAAGCTAACTTCAACTTCATAATTTTCCAACACGCACTTCTGCAATGACATTGTGAACACTTTTAAATTTTACCAGCAAGATTAAAAAATATATATATGTGTGCCTCCCTTATTCTAAAAGACTATTACCAGTAACTGCTATTTGCTAAGTGTGCTCAGACATTCGTATGAACTACGCAGCTTGCATGTGCCCAACATTTAGCTTCAAGGTCAACCTGAGTTTGCACACAATGAAGCAAATCCACAAACTTTAAAAGAAACAAACATACTTTCCTTTACAAAACAATCATGCAACTGAAGAAGAACTGGGCATCCCATGAACTGTTGTGCTTGTCGGAGTTCCACTGATGGCGTTGAAAATGTGTAGTGAGTTGGGCATGACACTGGCCTTTTCTTCCACTGGAGTAATCTTAAAATGAAAGACACACATTTACCAAAACATTACAAAATGGCACAGGCATGTCTAAAACAGATAACTAATTTCTTGATGTGCTGCTTATTGACTCAGCCTCTCAGCACTTTTTCAACTGCACAAAACTTTTTGGAAATGGCTACTCTTTGCAGCCATCTTTTCATACACTTAGGAGAAGTTACTTCTCCAGTATCAGTTCTCCTAACTCAGATATTACACTGTCCTCTGGAGAGGATGCTTGGACAGTTTCTATCATTCCTCCTGTTAACTTTCAAAAGGAGTTTCATAGTGACAAGCTCACTTTTTGCCCTTTTTTGGTTTTCCTTTTTTTGACTTAGAGGTATGATTTGAGCATTTCTTACAAAAAGCTATCAAAGCACCAAAATATTTAATTCTTAACAGCTATAAACAAATTGATGCTAAAATTAGAAATACCATAAAAGGGAATTATATAAAGATTAGACAAACTAATAGTAAAGAAGTAGAGAAAACTAATTACCATCCCATCTGATCATATTGGCAAGCAGCAGAGGAGAAAAAAAAAATCTGTTAAGATTCTTTTATGCATTTTTATAACAAAGTTTTTGCAGTTGTTAAGACCTTGAAGATATAACAGCTAATAGTTTTTTCAGTGATGCAAAGCTCTTTCTCCCAAAACAGCAATAGGCAGATTCATAAAGGAGATATTTTCAAAGATTTAAGTGAAGACCTTCATGTTTCTAAGCATTCAGGGGAATTATCAGTCTAATTGAAAAAGAAAACAACTACAGCAAAACTACCAACAACATTGCATGTTTTAATTACGTACAACTAATTACATTTGTATAAGAACACAGTGGTAGGCTAATAGTACATGTTACTGCAGCCAGTGCTGTACTTCCATATTCTGTTCACAGTACCTTATGGATATCAGTTGTTTGTCTAAATGTAAACCAAGAGAAGAAGGGGTAATGTGATTTACTCCTGATGTTTCAGAACATGCTTTTTCTTATCATTAATCTTTGGAAACTCACATACTTGAGCATTTTTTAAATATCTACATCTTGTATTGAGTTCAAAGTACTTTTTCTTGTGTACAAATTTTCATTATATTCTTTTACTTTTTCCTGTGCCAGGGGAATGCTAATCTTGCATTTATCATTCAATTCTTTGACCAAAACACTTGCCTCTCCTTTCCAAAGGGGTATTCTGTATCACTGTCAAATTCTCTCATGTACTTTGTTCATCTCAATCAGCTTTCCAATCACTTATCCTCCATTCCAAACCCTCCTCTGCTTATCAATAAATCACACTGAAATATAGTCAAACTGTCCCACTTCTCTTAGCTAAGCAAACTCTTTTTCTGTTCCACAAATCTTTCAAAACTGTTTTCTTCTACTACTGTTTTTTATTAAAAAAACACATCCAACCAGATAATTCTGGAAAAATAGTATCACTTCCTATAAACTTTGGTTCACAATGTTCTCTATTGATCATAGTAAAAAAGAGTTAGTTGTGTCATAAGCTCTTCTCTGTGACAGGATATCAAAACAGGGAAAGGAAAATAAAGTCAATATGCTTCAAAATAATTACATTATATCACAGAGCTACTCAGAACACAGAACACAGTACCTGAGAAACCACATTGGGAAATAATGGAAAGCAAGAAAGCATGGGAAATTAATTTTGGACAAGTGGAACATTTTTGAATAGAAAAAAGTTGCCATAAAAGTTTTGGGTACCACCTAAGCAAAGGCAGAATTAAGGCAAATCTCTCTAAAGAATTATAAACCATTCAGTGGTTCTGGAAGAAGGTTATAAAATTAACTGTGGATGAAAGAAAAGGGGGCTGAAGTGACGAATATGATGAATACAAAGATCAAGAAGGTAGGGAACGAGCACTGAACTTCAGCTCTTCCTGTCCTCCTAGAAATAGTATCTTTGCCTTTGAATGTCATGAGACATTTCTAGCATGGAACCCAGGCGCAAAGGTTGAGTGGAACATCTCAATCCACAGAAGTTTTTGTTTTCCTTCCCCCATATTTCTAGCCTGTTAGTGTTGGACTTCCCTCAAGAAAATGTATTGGAATACCTCTTGAAAGACATTTAACTCTTTGTTGCAACAGCAATTATTTATACCTCCAAAATCAAACAAGAAAGGGCTACGCTTGTAGATCATATATATTGATTTCATTACATTTGTTTTATCTTTATTGTAGTCCTCCTTGCCTACAAAAAACCAGGCTGGTGCCAAGGAAATACACAAGCTAAAAAAATGAAGGTCCACAATTTCATGACAGGCTTATAGTCTATAGAAAGAGAAAAGATAAACAATCCTTTTGTGTAAAGCATTACATACATCTCCCACATTCTTTTCACATTATAGTTACGTTCTGAATGATAGTATGTATAACTTAATTTCAGCACATACTTGTTCATGCATTATTTCAGAAAGCTCTTTTGCCATTTCTCTGTAGTTTGCTTTCATTTCTTCTTGATATTCCAACTGATCTTCCTTTATCAGTCGTTCATTTACACCCAGAGCATGCCCACAGGCTTCAACAAATTGCCTGAGTTAGAGAAAATAAGGAAGTTCTCAAATAGAAATTCAAAAGATTGATTTTAAATGTCAGCTTAAAGTATGTTTTTAATGAATCAGAACACTTTAGAAGTTGGAAGTTTCAAAAATAATTTTTATGAGTCTTGGAAAAAAAGGTCCATTTTTTTCCTTCCCTCTCCCCCATCCCCAAGAAATCCCAAACCTTCCATGCCATACCTAAAAACTTCCTTTAGGAGCTTTACTTTATTGTCTGGATATCTTTTGGTGTTAGTGTCATCTAAGAAAGCTCTTGCATATGCTAGTGGACCAGCATTAACCTAAAAAGAACAAGAATTAAAAACCAGTCAGAGATCTGACATCCTGTCTTAGCAATAACAGGTGCTACAGGTGTTGGATTTTTCTCATGAGAAGACATTGATTTCAAAAAAGCTGGACTTGGAAAACAAGAAAACTGCTAGAGTTGGACCATTAGAGCAGGAGAGGTCTTTCCAGTGCTATAAACCTGTCTTGGCACAAAGAAACCACTTCAATGATGTGGCAAAGTAACTGCAGATATTGCCAATTTGTCATCTCTGTTTATGAAATTAGGGTGGAAAAATTAACTAAACCTACTACTGTTTGGTCTGTGTATCTATTGAAAACAGCTTTCCAAACTGAGAATTCTGCAAAAACCTGCAGAAGTTTAATTGTGCTCTTACAGCAGCTACAGGAGAAGTGGTTTCAGTAACTTCTGACTCATTCTTATTATTTCTTCATATTATTAATACAAGTCTCTCCCTTCTCATCCCAAACACTATAGCTTGACCACTTACTGATTCTGGAATCTTGGTTTGTTTTTTTTCCCTTTTCTGGATCCTTTTCTGAATATGACAGCTGGTCATATCACATGACTGTGTTAACAGTTCGTTTCCAATCAGTTTAAAGTAATAGAGCAGCACTTTAGTCACTGCATTTTCTGAAGATCCTTTCCACATTGACTTGTACATCCTTTACCTGCTTCAGGTACCCTGTTTTAGTGAATCTTTATACATTCCAGTTCCTGCCTGCCTTAGGCAAAAAGGCATGCACAATGAGATTGTCTATGATTTTCTTCTTCCTACAAATTATCACTCACTCTTTACCTCCATAGGGTTCTTACAAAAGTATGCTAGACCTACTGTGGGCAGACCTACAGCTAGGCAAAATATGCTAATTTATCTTCAGGTTCATCTGTTATCTTCTAGCAGTTTCAGCTTTATGCCAAAATCTGGTGGGGATTGGAATGCAACATATTCCAGAGATGAATCTTAATTTTTTTTGTGTAACTGTCTCTGACCAGCTATTTATATGAAATACTTTTATTGCTTTTCCAGTTCAGGAAATAACTACAGACAGTGAGCATATTTCTAATTTAGGACACTCTTGAATGTACAGAATAGAAATTAATTATAAAATGCTATTTATATAATTTTTCAAGGACAGAAGCAAATGAAACAGCTGCATGGAAAAGGTCTTACCTGAACACTGACACTTCCTTGTAGCTTCAGCTGCAATTTGATCATATCTACTTCAGCTGAAGAGCAAAGCTGCCTAAGCTCTGCAACTTTTTTACTCATTTCATCAATTGCTACTTCAATTGGGTTTAAATCAGTGTGGTGCTGGTACATCACTGGAATGCGCTTTTTCACGTATGGGAAACAATGTATAGCTGTGGACAGAAACAAGTTTAACATTGTCAGGAAAAGATTTTTTAATAAGGTGTGCTTTGAGAGAACCTTATGCTAAAATCTCATTTTGATGTAATTAGCTGCCCAATTTAATAACTTATATAATTAGAAATACTACCAAAATACAAGGAAACAAGACCCTAAAATGCAAATATGCACAGCCTTACATGCATCTCAGCAAAGAAAGACCACTGTCATTACTGCTACTAACAACCACCAAAAAAATAAACCACTGAATTTATATGATAACTGTGAAAAGGACTGCTTGACATTCACAGATCTCGAAGAGCAAAATCAAAAATAGCAAAGCTGTATTTTCTATTTCTTCACAAGTACTGGCTATAGACACCTACCAAGTCACTTATTATGAAATCACTTTATTATTATAAAGTCACTTGTTTTCACAAGTGTATTAATACAGAAACTCATACTTCACAGAGACAAAACACAAGAAAAAGGAAAGCCAGACTCCAGATTCAGAATTCTGGAAGCTTAAGGAAAAAGAGATAATAATTTTGAGGATTCCCCACTGAAGAAATCAATTTGAAAAACTTAATTGTGGCCAAAAATATGAAAAGTATTTCAGCTGATAGCTATAAAGAACTTAGTAAGGTGAAATGAAAAAAAACCATATAGGACAAAATTAGACCATTTGAACTAATGCTTCCAGTCAAAGCATTCCATTCCATCAGTACCTGTCAAAATAGTCCGTCGCTTACACTGTTCTTCTACTCCTCCTTGCCTTTTGCCACCCTGAGTAAAAGGCATCTCAAACATAAAGCGACGAATGTTATGAGTCCTTTCAAAATCTGTTTTTCTTTCCTGCAGCTCCTTTTCTTCAAAGTATGGAATTACGTGTGTAACTTGAATATATGCATATTTTGAATCTAAATCCTTGGGATTTACCTTCAAAACAGGACCAAAAAAAAAAATAAAAATCAAAAAGCTACATTGTGAATAAAGTGGATCTAAAAGTAGTCACACAACTTTAGGAAACTGAATTCGTTCTCTTAACCTCTAAATTATTGAAAATATGGGAAATGTTCATGCTTTCACAGTTTTTAACTATTAGGAAGAAAGACAGCCAGATGCATTACAGCACATTGTGGATTTTTTGGTTTGTTTTGGTTTGGTTGGTTTTTGGGGTTTTTTTAACTGCTCATGATCATGAAACCCAGCCCTTTCAT
This sequence comes from Pseudopodoces humilis, assembly GCF_049639895.1. Classification (NCBI taxonomy): domain Eukaryota; kingdom Metazoa; phylum Chordata; class Aves; order Passeriformes; family Paridae; genus Pseudopodoces; species Pseudopodoces humilis. The sequence goes on along the minus strand of NC_142201.1, from coordinate 39,031,026 downwards.
CAAGTCCTCCTCTACTTTTAAAGTTCCAATATTGAAATGCTCACCATTGCTGCACTTAAAGGCCAGAAAAAGCACAGGAATTTTTGAATAAAGGATTCAAAAGGATCCTTATCAAGGAACCAAAAGAGCCATGAAATTACACTAAGAGAAAATCACCATAAAGTCTAAGGCTGAGGTGTGGAAAAGGGAAGAGCTTCCAAAGGATGACTGTGCGTGAATTTGCGAGAAATATAGCTAAAGTTGGCACAGAATATGATCATAATCCAAATTTGTTCTAAGATACAATTACTGTTTTGAGAGGTAACGCTACAGAAATTAAGCTTTTTGGTTGTTCTAAAAGGCATACTTAGTAGGAGATAATATTCCTCTCATGCCTTTCCAACAGCAGTTTTTAGATGCAGATGTTTGTGCACCAAATGAGTAACAGTGATCCCACAGTATTTCAACTAAACTAGTGAAAACAATATATAAGAATGTTTTAGAAAGTATAAAGATCATACTTTGCCAGAATCCTGAATCATTTTGACATTTTCAGCTCCAAATTTGTCAGAGTAGAGTTTTTGGAGTCTTTGGGAAATTTCTGAAAGAGGTGTGAGTTTAGGCTCTTTATAGATATATTCCTTTCCATCTTCATCCTCAAAGAAACCCTGTAAAAAAGGAAGTAATCAAAATCTTGGGGAATAAAACATAGGGCAATGACTAAGACGGACATAATGTGTGTGGTTCAAAGGAAATACAAACATTTAACATTAGTATTCAAGCAAACATAAATAGACAGACATTAAAATCTAAGTAGAAAGGTCTCCTAAGAGAATTAAAAAAACAACAGAAAAATGTAATTCTCTACTACAACATGAGTGAAAGATAATGGAAACACAGAGTTTAAATTTTAAAAGTTTGTAGAAATTCTATGGTGTGCCAAGCCTTTGAGATAAGTTTCCATCACTTTTAAATAAAAGTGAACTTGCAGCACTGTTTCACTTGCCAAAACTGGTAGTCCTGCCCAATAGGACTATCTGATTCACAAGTGACTATTTTGGCAAAGGTTTGCATAAAAATAATCTGAAAATTTTCCTTAGGCAGTAATAAAATATTAATTCCATAAGATTAAATTTAATTATGCAAAGATCTTAATTTTATGATGTACAACTGGTATATACTTCTTTATTGTATTACACATGCCACTGTTTTTAAAACCACAACTAAGTGCACAATACATGGGAAGTGAAACAGTTCATTGGTTTAAAACAACAAGCCATGTTGAGTTCATGTTTGAAACCAGAAAATAAATATTTTTGTCATAAACGAAACAGACAAAATAGAGAAGCACAACATATCATGTATAAACACAGGCTAGATTGACAAAAATACCCACACCAAACTAAGGTGAAATGCAGTAGTTTGTACTGCATTGCTTGCTTTGTAAGCGATTACTGTAATTACCTCAACATCTGTTTCACTGTCTGTAAACTGGTATTGCTATAAAGTCATAAAAGACAACAGAATACATGTAAAATTATACTGCTATAAGAGTATTTTACAATTCTCCATGCTCAGCTGGACAATTAAGCAACTGGGCTATATGCATGTAGAGAGTGTACTACTCGATACTGCATGATGCCATAGGGATACAGAGGCATTCTAGACACGTACCAGAGGATGTGAAGCTGCCCAATACTCAGCCAGAACTTTGGTTGGAAGCATGCAATACTGATGCATAGAAAAGAGTGATCCGTTCTCTAAATGGAGCTTGATGTTATTTTTGGACTTGCAATGGCTATTAATGCATACCAATCTAAGAAGCAGCCTTGCAAACCACACCGTAGCACTACAGACATTAAGTCAATACATTGCTAAAAACTGATGTTACAGAAAACTTACCGCTGCCTTAAGGTAGTAAACAAAAGAAGAAAAAAGGAAAAAAGGCAAAAAATTTACTGAGGAAAATTATAAGAATTTTACTGGAATTGATAAAAGTTTTAAAAATAAATTACTGATGGTGTTTCTTTATTTCATACAGAACACGTTCCCTGTGCTTTTTATGTCACGGTATCAATACAGATGATGCAAGAGTAAACCTTGTAAAATAAATTCAGGTTTTTCTTACTGCATGGAGCAGACCAGTGAAAGTAACACTCACTTGTCCAAAGAAGGCTACCCTGAAATAAGTTCCCAGCAGCCTTTTGCCTGTATGCATAACTTCTGTAACTTTACTGTATGCTCGATGGAGGGTGTCATATAAGTGAGCCAGCCTCTGAAAGTAAAAGAAAACAATAATGAGGGAGAAGAACAAAGCAGAACTTTCCTATCTTAAAATAACAGATTATGTCCTTAAAGCCAGTAACAACTGAAAATCTTTTGCTGAATGTTAGTATTAGGTTTAGCACTTGTGTCAGGATGATGACATGTAAAACTAATTTTTAATTATTTATATTTAAAGAGAAAAATTTAACTATTTAAAATTAAAACAAGCATTTAAAAAATCAGTTACTATTTTAATACTCTTATTATGTGATGTCCAATGTGCCATGCAGTTAGACTTGAAAATTCAGGATTTTTTTTCTTGCTCAAATTTACTTTTGATGAATTAAGTACCTCAAAATCCCTCCGTTTTTCATAAATGGGAATTATAAGTTTATATATATCAGCAATGAGTTCATAGCGTTCTGCCTTCCAAAGTCCATCAGCACACTGCTCCAACAATTCCATCAGCACATCCTAGATTTGGAAATGTAAAACAATTCAGTATTCATCAAAAGCACAGCAAATAATTATACCAAAATTCTTCCCAGTGAAAAGGGAAATCTTGCCTCAAAACAGAATTATCTGCACTTAGTATTTTAAGTTTTGACTGTGGCAATTAAAAATTGCTAAAAGGAAACAAAACAAGACAGAAAGGTCTGAGTGTACAGACATTCTCCTTGTATTTACAAACAGCACGTTTCTTTTAGATATTCTTGAAACTTCTTTGGACCTTCTTGTATCATTCTTGCATTGCAGTGGTGAAGCCAGAAGCTGGAAAAAAACTCCTTTCATGCTTAGAAGCCACTCAATTGCACCTCCTTCTTCCCTTTGGTAGAGGACTAAACCAGCTTAAAGACATCACGAAGAAAATCAAGTTTTAACACTGCGAGCGAGCAAAGAGACTAAAAATGGTATCCCTATCCACATGTAGCAACAGACCTTAAAACATCTCCTCCTTTCCCCCAGTCATTATGGGGCTGTACAGACTCCCCAGTATCTCCATTCTCAGCAGCCAAGTGGTGACAAGTGACAGACCAGTGTCGCTGCTGGAGCACAAGGGCTGTCCACAAACACTGGTTTATGACACAAGTCTTAGTTCTGACACCAGAGGGCATCCAGATGTAGCAAAGAAGCAAAATTTTGTTTACAAAAGGAAAATAACATCAAGAGTACAAGCTTCATGTGGGATAGCTGATAGGAAGGAGGAAAAGAGCGCAACATTTCTGAGCCACGTGTCTCAATGTTTTTCTGTTCTCATGGGAAAAGTTATTTTCCTTATATGCAATCAGTTTCCCTTGACACCTGTGAGAACAGCCTCTTGCTCTTTGATGGTGCTCTTTTTGGAAAAGTCTGATTTTTCCACTAACCACTTTAGAAGCTGGACTTTTTCCTGTTTGTTGATACCTGTCTTGACTTTTGGGAGTCAGTGCTGGGCACAAGGTTAGAGATGGGGCTCTGATGATTTCCATTCAACATGGTAGACTGTACAGAGATTTCTTTTTTTTTTCTTTTTTTTTCCCTCTGGTGCAAGGCTTTGCACTTATCTTTGTACAGCCTTGAGAGGACACAAGTGTATCCTCTGCAAGGATGTGTTCCTGCAAGGCTCTTTCATTTACCCATCTGCCAGTCAGGATAATGCCTCTCAAGGAATGTCACAGGCAAACAACTGTTTTGATGAAATGCACATGGTAGCCTTGTTAAAAATGAAAATCCCAAACCAAATTTTGTTTTTTTCATCTGGCTAGCTTAGGTAACCCTGGCATTAGACAGAATTCTTTTAAAACGAGAACTAAACTAAGAATCCCAAAATTTCACTTTTTTTTTTTTTTTAATGAGAAACTATATAAAGTCTTCAGAAAAATTTCACTTAAATTAAGACGAGTTTTTATAAACTGGAGAGTATGAAAGAAATTTTGTCCCTTTTAGAAACATGAAGGGATTCTCTCTGATCCTTCAATACTTTGAAATGCTCCTTTGGAGATTTAATTCTAAAATAACTAGCAAAAAGGGGTATCTCAAGTTTTAAAGGAAGAAATTCCACATGGCTTGTTATTATGTATAGGAAGAATTCTCTTCAGAGCATTATTTTGCTAAGAAGTAGTAAAATACAGCTTGAGAGATCATTCTGGTTTTTGACTTCTGTACCAAATGGACCTAATTTTTTCTCAGACAATAGTTCTGCTTTCTTATGAACACACTGAGGTAACACTCCATTTATGAATATATTCCTATTCCTGAAAGAACTGAACTACCTGTTCTGAAGCATTTCTGAAAAGATTTTTAGTCTGCTAAAGCCAAACAGCTCTTCCCTGTTGCTAATCTTGTCATTATTACTAATATTCTCCCCTGTTATTACTTTTTTTGTGTTTCAGATAACTTTCAGAAGTTATGTGAAAAATAGCAAATTTTTTCAATATTTCATCAGTTGGAGTGCTACATGGTTAAGCTTAGAAAGGGTTTCATGCAGGGGAAAAAATGAAATTTGGCCTGGTTTCATCCTTCTGCAAGCTGTACAGGCTTATAATTTCACTCTTGGCTTATTTCCGTTCCACGGAAATACTGAGAGATGGAAATAAATTTGTGTAGGGTTCAATGACCCAGAAAAAGCAGTATATTCTTTTCGCAGGGAGTGACTAATGAGAAGAAGAATAAAGACATTCCAATTAAAAAAAAAAAAAAGCATAATAATTTAACTCTGACACATGGTCTGGCAGGAAAACAGTGACAGAAATTTTCAACAAAACTTTCCATCAACAGTAGTCACTAGAATTCCTGATCTCCTATAACTCAGAGCAGCTTGCATTTTGCTTTGAGTAACATGCTAAATTTCATGCTAGATCAGAAGAATCAATGACTTTAAAAAGACAGCACAAAAACTGCAAAAACGATTTGCACAGTCAAATAATATTGTCATACAACTTTGCCATACACTAATTAAAACACAGAAGAAAAGTATTTTTGTTGTACAATTATGCTTACAAACCAGGGGGTCTTCCAACATGACTGCTGCCAGAAGTGGTCTGTCCCTCTCTTCCACAATTACACCAGCAAATACATAGTGCAGACACAGCTTTTCATAATGCAAGATTATTCATAATATTTTCATATAGGCTGCTTACTAGTAAAATTTGCTGTAAAGCCAGCACAGGTGGATCAGCAAGGATGCAAGGAGGGAAACTTAAGCCAGAAAAAACACATGGACATGAGTCTGGTGTCAGTAAAATGATGTGCTAGCACTATATTTAAAATACATGTATATAGTAAATTCTCTAAATCTGGGACACCTCACAGAATTTTTTATTTCAGCTTAGGGTATGAATGGCAGATGAGAAAACAATTATTGTATCATTCATGTCAGTAATTCTCTAGACTAAAACATAAAATTTGCAAAAAATCCTCAGCCCTTCCATGTATGTACATTTTAACTTTTTTATATTTACTTACTTCATTGAAGTGAACATCTTGCATTCCAACATCCTCCATCATTGAAGCCTCTTCATCTATGTTTGGTGTGATTACCCTGAAAGCAGTACAACCTTGCCTAAACATCCCTGTCATTGAAAAAGAAATATAGGCAAATTTAATTTTCTCCAGCAGGATAACATTGGGCCATTTTGTGATTGTGGATAAAGTAGAAGCCATGTTTAAATATACCTACCACAAAATAAATAAATAGATCAGCTGCATGATTAAAATACAATGACATTATTGTGAATGTACAAATGGGTTTTAAAAGACTCAAAAATACTAATATCTGGACCTTTACATATCAAACTAAGTAGTGTCTAAATCTTCCTACTTTATCTTAAATTTGTGTCTAATCTACTCCACCCTACATGTAAGATACTCAAGGTAACTTTTGCAGTATTTAATTAAGCTGCCATGAAGTCATGCTGGAACTGCATACAGGGGCAGGACCTGGCATGCCATTTTTTCCAGTCTATTCTAATTCTAATTCCACAGAATATACTACAGCAAGGTGAAACATCCTGAGCACTATTATCATTGATCAAACACCTGAAAATTTGTACAAATTTATTTTGACTCCTTTGGCAATACCAGGTTTCCCTAGAGGCAGTGAGAGAATGACTACTTGCAGAACAAGAATATTCACAGATAACTTTGCTTTAGAAAGGATCTGATTTGAGCTATTAGAAGCTCTGGTGTAAAATAAAAATTTTTACTTTCCAAAAATTTTACTTTGCTTTTATCTGAAATGCTGCCCCTTAGATATGCAAGTATACTCTTAAGTATTTGAGTATACTACCTGGTTAGGTCAGAATTCTTTCCCTGGTGAATACTGAAATAGCTACAATTTCCTCAAGGAAATGACTGATTTTCCCAAACTCTAATAAAAAAATATATATTTGAATATATTAAAATAAGATTTTGAAATCATACCTTTTCGCGTGAGATATTCTGCAACCAGTGCTGCTACATGGACATAGCACATTGCTGCCTAAAACAGAAACAGTAGCAATCTTTTAAAAAACAATTAAAATGGGACCATTAAAAACAAGGTATATAAGGAGAGCAACAGTACAAGACAATTTCTTCAGTTTTCCTTTTTTTCTGCTTTGCAGGAGATATTCTATGACTACTGTAAGAATTCTTCACCTCATTCGTGTAAAACAGTAATTTTGCAAGTGCACTCACTCCTCCTTAATCAGAGCACTGAGTGGCATGGACAGCAATTCACAATCTAAGAGTGATTTGGGTCACAAATCACATGGAGGGAACATCATGCTGTAATAAAAACAAGCAAATCTCTTTTTTTGAGGGGAGGTATTTTAAGTGTTAAGCTATTTATGATTCTACTCAACATTTGGTAGCCCTTCTGCTAACCTGTTTTGTCTGGTTTCTGGCTCCAGACCAAGAAAAATGCAGAAGAAACTGGTGACATGCCATTTGAAAGCAGCAATAGAAATCTGACCTATGAATGGAACTTGAAGGAACTTGGTTGGTGCAGTTTGGAAAAGAGAAAAAAAGGAGAAGAGATTAAAAAAAAAAAGAAGATAATAATTTTTAGATATCTGAGTTTTTTACTGGATTTGACACTGACCACTTTTCTCCACAGAAAGAACCAAAAAAAGAGAAGATTTGATATTCTTGTTTTATTAAAAAGGTTTAGGCTTTCAGCAAAGTATCACTCCAACTGTAACTATCAGCTGAACACTTAAATAGGGAGACTGCACAACCTTAAACAATGAAGGAGGAGCAAAAAGGTAAGAATCTACCGAAAATTCTAATTTATACTTTGCATTGACTTGAACTTGATGATTTGCAGACCTCCCCATCTAGTTGCACAGTCAAAGATTCTACTATTTTAATAAAAAAAATATTTTAGTTCTGAAAAGGACTTAGATAGCTGATGCTGCTCAGTTCAAAAGACAAGCAAATAAGAGAGTAATGTGTATTGTAGCCTTCTGTGCTGCTACCATGTAGAAGAGAATTCTAGTACTAAGAATTGAGTTAGGAAGATAGCACCTCCTATTTTCTTGGAGATCTTTACCTGCTTACATGATGCTCATTTTAACAGATGTTTATGAAATACAATGATTTCATATAAAGCAACTTACTTTCAGATGGAAAAGCCTTCCAGAAAGAGACAAAATTAATCTGTATCCAGCTAAAATGGTAATATTTCATTAAGACATATAACAATCCCCACACCCAAATCTCCTTTTTGCTAGAACTGAGTATTTTAAGAGCACAGTAAAATCAGAAAGCTTTCCTTTTTTTCAAAAAACACAAAAAAATATTTGTAAGTTTTAAAAACATTAGGAGTTGTTTTTATTAAGTAATTTGGAATAAAATCAAGCTAATTCTGTAAAGGCAACTGGAGAGGAATTCAAGGAGTGGCTTTAAGGGTTTAAGCAAGTAATAACAAAGATATTTTTAAGAAAAAGGCCTCTCTTCCATGGCTTGCATTGTGCATTCCATTCTTAGCAGTGTGTCAGCTATAGCAGTTAAACATGTTCCTTACATTAATAACCAGAAATTACTTACAGATGTACTTGGCTAGAAACTTATCAGCTATTGAAACCAATCTGGTAATTCGAAGATTATTAAAAATATTTATTATGTTAACACACTACATTTAGTACATTCCCTTTCTATAAAGATAAGCTTATGCTTATGACAGAGCTAAAACTAATTTGATTTTTTTTTTTCCTCTTACCTCTGAAAGATCTCCATTTTTAACATGGATCCTTGCCATGCTGTCTAACCACGTCTTCCTCAGTTCAGGTGTACTCGCGTAAGACTTTGCCAAGCTGTACTGGAGGTCTACAAGCATTTCTGGATCATTCTCATGTTCCTTCATCTGAGCCGTAGCCATCAGTACTGTACGGATCCGTTTGGTTAAATCCTTAACGTCAGAAGGGAATGTAGTGTGCTAAAACATGGAAAAGTCAGGTTAGTTACTATGATTTCCTAGTCACTGCACAACAAAATGATAAAACATAACTGGAAAAGGTGCTATGAAACAGTCTTCAAGCATCCTTCTACAGTATGGAAATAAGAATAAAAACAGACCTTAATAATTCTGTCGTTATTGGCACAATTGTTGATGATGGAAAGAGACTGCTGAAATCTAGTTCCTCCAATTCCAACCACATCAGCAATTAACTGGCTTACTGAAATAATAACCTTGACAGAAACAAATATCTACTGTTAGTGCATATTTCATGAAATACCCTTGAGATGTACCTATGAAGCAATTACAAAAGAAGTTTTGCTCTTTTTAATTGAAATATTATTATCCTAAATAAAATAATGTTTAGGGGTTTTTTTCCCAGTTACTTGTTCAATAACATAGACAAGATAAAAAAGCCTTGTGTAAATTCAAGACACACGACTGACTGCTAGGTGAACTAGCCATTCCCAGCTTCATTAGGACACACAGTTTCTAACTATTTGTTTTATTTTAGACTATTATGTGCATGCTGCTGCATTCTTTTCCTTCTTCAGATGCAACAGGGTGCACCATTTAACAAACAAAATAACGTCTACAAAACAGAATGTTTGCTCTGACAAATAAAATTAATTTCCTACAAAACACAGGGTCATCCAACTGTTTCTAAGTATTTCCTCGTACTGAATATATTTTTATGGGCATCTTCTTACTCTTAGCACCAGCCTTGCTTGAACCCCAAATAAATTCTTTAATATCTTTATCTGACAGGGCTTTGTATATTGTATGCAACTGTGTACATACATTATTAAAAAAAAAAAAAAAAAAAAGATGTACTAACTTGCAGATGTGTTCGAACAAATGACTTCTTCCCCGTGTAGTCAAAATTATTTCTCATCAAAAAGTACAGTAACTGTGAAGCTTCATTACGAATTGAACTCAGCTTGGAATTACAGTACTTCAGAATTTCATAGCACAGTGCAGAACACATATCAGCTCTACCTTCATAAAATGTGGAAGGAAACTGAAGAAAAAGAACAAAACAAAGAACTTAGTCATTAAAACTAGAGTCAGATCTTGATAAAATAAGCATGTCAAGAAAAACACAAATATATTCATATGCTCAAACTGTAGGAAAAAAAAGAGTTAAGAGTAGCTCATGACACAAAATTATTTTTACAGCAAATCAAAGAACAAGCATTCCACACTGCTGAGATCAATCAGTCCTTATTCATCAATTTTATTTTGGGATGTTAGTTCTTAAATATATTGTTAACTAAAGAACTGGACAAGTACTTGAAGATGAATTTTTTTAAACTTCTTACCTTGTAAATAAGCGCCCTTAAAGCACTGAATACATTTTTCAATGCTGTTTCAGACTGATTCTTTTGAAGGAAGCAGAGGTATACATCAAATACTTTCTTCATCAGTGGATTATGTCCATGATCAGTCAGTAGCTGATTCTTTAAAACAATAGCAAGAATTTAGGAGTTTTGTACAGCAATACATGTAAACTACTCTAAGAATATATACAGATCATCAAAAAGCAGGACATTTATAAAAATATAACCTCTGTGGCACTAACAAGATGTTAAATAACACAGACATACTTGCATTCTAACACTTCACTAATTTTGCTTATAAAGGAAGCATTGCGTCTGAATAGACTTATAGAACACAACTGTTTTTATCAGTGGTTAATTAAATCCATTACTATTAATAGCTTTTTGAGGGGCACACTCAAACTATTAACAGACTTTGCTTACACTGGCTTCAGCAGCTCAGACAGGGGAATTTTCTCATAGCAGCATCTCCTACTGCAAAGTGATTCTACAAGGTCTTGCCCCTTCTGCAAGCTCAGCTTGGTGCACTCTGCTCTTTTCATTACAGTACACAGGCCCCCAAAGCAGTGGAAGAGGGTGGCTTCAGACTGGACATGAGGGGGACATTTTCTACAGTGAGGGTGCTGAGGGACAGGCTGCCCTGGGAAGGAGAGGATGCTCACTTTCTTGGAAAGTTCTTTCAAGGCCAGGCTGGATGGGGCTTTGAGCAACCTGGCCTCGTGGAAGTTGTCTCTGTCCATGCAGAAAAGGTTGAACTAGAAGATCTCTGGAAGTCCCTTACTACCCAAAACATCACATGACTCTGATTTTATGTATTTTAGTGCAGTTTATTGAATAGAAGCTCCTGATTCTAAATCTCCTAACAGTTTTGTTTGGATCTTTGAGACTATTCTGGCATACTCTTTATCAATATACAACACATAGATAACCTTGAAGGATTGTCATTCCAAGGATGATGGGTTAATAATTAAAGGATTAGTGTTAATTCCTCTTTACATCTTTATAGCTAGGTATCTTAATTTTCAGTTCTGTCACCAGGTCTGTGGACAGAACTGGCTCTAAACTCTATTAATTAAATTACCAGAAAAAGAATTTCATTGTAAATAAGGTCATATTTTCTTAACTAGATTAAAGATAATACACTAAATTTGAATCTTCAAGCAAGAATCTGGATATGCTGCCTGTCCTGGTTTAGGACACTGCCCTAATAAAATGAAAAACAAGCTAGAGTTGTCATCTCTCTTCTTTATGGCTTCAATTTTAAAGTCTGGAAAACCTCAAAAAAACAGCCAAGAGGGGTAAGTGAGTGAGTATGCTATATAAAGATTCCACAGGAGAGCTACAGCAACTGATACAACTAAAAGAAGTCTTATTAGTGGACAAATGGAAAAAAGTTACACAAGAGGAACACACAAAGCACTATTAAGGAGTGCATTACTATAATAAGTAGCCAAGCTCAATATGAAAGTCTGAGAGTGTCCAATTATGGTTCTGCCATAGATCTTTCACCTCACATGGCCTTTAAAAGCCACTTTCACCACTAATATTAGGTAGACACTAAAGCTTCTAGAACAATTTTTAAGTTAGACTGAGGAAGGAGCTTTTCCCATAGATTACTGCTGGTGTATGATGTGCAGCTGAAGCCAAAGCATTTTGCTGTGAGATATTATCAGTTTTACATGGAAATAATAAAATACAGTGCTAGAGAAGCTAAAAATAGTAATGCTATTTAACTAGACTATAAAAATGTAATTTAAAAAACAGTTTTAAAAATTACTTCTTCTCAAAGATACTTATGGAAAAAGTTAACACCAAGTCATGAACAAACCTTAAAAGCCATTGTGAATAATGATAGAGTGTCCAGAATTGTAATGCAAACTTCAGTGGCAACATTTGCTTCAAGTAAAGATTGGTGAAGGACATCTGCATCTGAATGGCCATAGCCTACAGAAATTCCAAATGAAGTGTAAGTGCTGGATACACTCATTTAAATGTTCCTTATTTCCAAAAGACTTGCTGAACTAGGAAAAGATTAACAAGTAAAAAGCCTGACAGAAGTTAGTATTCAATACAGGAAAATATGCATTTAAATAGTTTCAAATATGGTCAGATAATTATTCATAACAATTTGCACAGGATCATAAAATATATTAAGTAAGAATTTCAACAACAGAAGCATTAAACAGCAGTTAAAAACTGTGGTATTTCATACATATGTACATGTTTACACACATGCATATACATATATATATAAAGCTACACAGTTATATATATATGTGTATACACACATATATTGGTAAGTACTGCAGTAGGATGAAGTTACAGATGAAAATATGTAATTGTGGCAATTTAGTGATGTTACAATGGTCTCAAAGCTAATCACAAGTCAACCAGGATAAAAATACAAAATAGTAAGAGTTGAAGGAATACAATCCTGCAGTTTAACACCCAAGTAAATGAATTCTGCTCTTGTAGCAATCCAATGCAATGCCTCCATATTTAATAAAACATTCTATCACTTCAAGCTCCATAGTGTATTTTAATAATTTTAAAAACATATCCTGCTTCAGCACTGATAATAATGTGTCACTTATGTTCCCTCACTGGTCATCAAGCACCAGATTGACAAATATGACTGGATTGCTTTATAAAAATTTGGTCTGGGTTATGTTTATATGTTAGTTTTACAGACAACTTAGCATCACTAAATCAATGACAACTTGCTGAGATGAAGTAAAGAACAGAAGAAATGCCATACTCTTCTATAATGACACTTGGCCACTTCTTTCTGCACTTTCTTGCTTCCCTGGCTGAACTATGCATGCATACCCACAACTACAAGTTTCTTTAGATTTATACGTTCTTTCTTTAAGCACAAAACTATAGTGAAATTTCTCAGAGATTAAAGGTAACACTTATACCAGTATTTCAGTCCTCTTTCTAGCTTAGGTGGTTAGAAAGGGAGAAAATAAGTTTATAATTTATTAATAGACAACAATCTGCCCAAAGAATCTTGATTTTAGAAACAAGTAAAGCAACTATTTCCACCAGACACTTCCTTTCTTTATGTATCTCACACAAAATATTTACAAAACTATTCAAGCTCTGAATGCTACTTTGGATACATGATAGAGGCAGACTGACACATAAACAAAACTGGAAGTTAACAACAACAAGATCAAAGATATAAAAATCAATTTCACACTTGATGTGGTTTATACAACAACATGTTTTCAATTTGTAAAACCTTGGTTAACACAACGTGTAATATCCTGATATTTATTAACTGTCCATTAAAAAAACACCTATTGTCAGTTTAGACAAAGTTATCTCAATAAAACACCTTCCTTCATAATTTCCTTCAGTTGGAAAAGAACAGAAAGTTTATTTTAACATATGCATGCATTTTTTAAAATCTTTCAGCTCACTGTTTCCTAAAATATCAGTAAACATTGCCAATTTCTGAAAGCATGAAATCTCTTTGCACAGGGACATGTTATGTTTCTCAGAGTTTTTTTTGTAAACCACTCTTTATCTTCAAAGTATTAAACTGTATCAAACGTGTAGCCACATTATGTAAAGGCTTTCTTTTGTGTATCAACAACCATGTAGAAATTATGATGATACACCGCTAGGAGACTGATTGCAAAGGAAAAAAAAGTAATTTCCACAGACATACTTGTCTGGTATTTTAAAAGCAAGCAATCACATTTCAACAGATGTGATAATGCATTTATGAATAGAGAAGTTTTGTGCTTTTTCACTTTTACACAAGACTGTGATAAGTCTTGTGCAATTAGGCTAAGTTTTGCTTTATATTACAGAAAAAGAGCTAAAAGATTTTAAGGGACAGTTAGATATGCTTTGAGAAATCAAAGAATGAACACAGTGAAAATACAGTTAACTCAAATAATTGTTTATCTGCACACAAATCTTTTCAGTACCAGTGCTGTATTTTACTGAATTAGTCAACCAGTTTCATTGTTTTTTGAAGCTGAAAATTGAAAAATGGTGCTTTAGAATACTTTACATACAGTATATTGCAATTTAGAAGCAGAATGTTTAAAAAGATAGGCCACAAGCAGATTTAGTTTTCAATACAGCAGTCTATACAAGCTGACTTCAACCTGATTAAATCTTACCATTGTCTACAGAAATTCCAAGAATACTTGATATCTTTCTCACACTGAAAACAGAAAAATCACTTCATTATTGGACGCTTTTTTACTTCCAGACAAACTAAATAATGGGCTCGCAATCTTTGTAGAAATTCTAAGAAATTTATTTCTCCTTAGTGGATGTCAAAACATGGAGATATGGTCAGAATACATATACTTAATTTTAGACTAGTAATTTATAAAACCATGTAGGAGAAACAAATTGAAGCTTAATAAAGCAAATAGAAAAAAAAAATACATTTTGTAACTGTGTGCAGCACAAGTTTGAGGCATATGTAGCTAAAAGAAAATCCTAAAATATAGTTTTAGGATACACTGTAGTTAACCATACTCCATGTTGTGGCATCAGCCAGCAGTGATTGTTCTAACACAAAGCAGAGAACAGACCATCGACTGCTTCCAGCTATTCGTTTGACCTGGAACAGTAAAAGTCACTAGGATGCACTGGTGTGGCTCTGGGACCTGTCTGTGGTGTTGTGGTACTGGTTGAGGATGACAGATGTTACCATGTCATGAGACTTACTGTGGTTAAAAGTGAGAGAGTTATCCAGGCTGCTCAGCTGCTGCAATCTGGCATGCATCATTCCTGTTCTGTTACGGGAAACAGGCAATGTCTGAGATTTTCGATCATGAACTATGGATCCTAACCCCTCCTGGTTCCTGCAAGATGGGTGAAATGGGATAGAAGCAAAAGTTAGACATGTCAAACTGCAGCAAGACAGGAAGTGCTGTTAGTTAAGCACAAGAAGTTTTATAGAAAGAATTGTAATGCAACCTATTCACTGTTTTCTTTATAAAACAAAAATAGGTAGCTTAAAAAAAAGCATCACAGCAAACTCTTTCTTAAAACCTCAAAGCATGAAAGAAAAAGCAGACAAGCAGCCACTCTTGAAGTGCTAAATTTACTTCAGGGCTTTTGAAAAAAAATAATTTGAAAACATAAATATTCTGAAAATATTCAGAACCCAAAACTCTATTTTGATTGCATAAATTTTAGCAAAAAAGTTAGGACACACAGCAGTAAAATTAGTAAGCACACATGCAACAGGAGAGCAGGAATTTACTGAGATAGTATCATATACTTCTTACCCAAGCAGGAAGGGAGAAGAGCCATAGACTTTGTTAAATTTGCAGCAATTAAATGAAGAAAACAGAGAAGTGATCTGTGTTAGCAATCAGAACAGGCTAACTTCCTATTGTGTACCACCACCAGAGCTGAAAAATGAAAACCAGTGCTCGAACTGCAGAATTCCCTGTTCCCTTTCATTCTCTGCTATTTGTGTATTTTAAGAGTGCGTGCATTGATTGTGATATACTTCAGTGTAGTGACAATGTGAAAGACATGAAAGTTACATTCACTGGGAAAATTCACAACACCAGATGCTTTCAATAGCTCAACATTTTAAACATTAACATGCAGCACACAGACCAGGTGATCAGTAAACGAAAAGGAAGTGTGGTAGTGTCCTCTATAAGCTAGTCAAACAAAGCAGTTGGAAGAATTTTTACAAAAAGTCTGAAAATTATAGACTCCTGTAAATCCAGAGTTTGATGTACATTTGGACACAAAGATTACAATCAAAATCTCAAGAAAGCCAGATTTATTTTTGAGTTTTTTAGATTATGTGAACTTTTTTTTTCTGCCCCCAGAAAAATCTCAAAGGAGATAGTCAAGTTTGTTGAAGAGGATTCACATAATCTAAATTAAAACAGAAAATACCTAACATTATAGTTAGAATGCATTACCATTCAAAGTCAGCAACAACTTTCTCACTGAGTTGAAGAGGGCCAGTATTTTAACCAAACCAGTTTAATTATAACTGTATTACCACGTCAATCACAGTGTAAGGCCTAAAGAAGTTGCTATATTTTACTCCACTAAAAACCACTTTGCATTAAAAAAATTAATGCAATGATATTAAAATAAATTAATACAAGTTTTTGACTCCCACATA
This sequence comes from Pseudopodoces humilis, assembly GCF_049639895.1. Taxonomy (NCBI): domain Eukaryota; kingdom Metazoa; phylum Chordata; class Aves; order Passeriformes; family Paridae; genus Pseudopodoces; species Pseudopodoces humilis. Next base: position 39,014,891 of record NC_142201.1, on the reverse strand, counting down.
TTTTCTTCAGACTTAAAATTTAAAAACAGCAGCATTGGAATGTTCACTACTCACCTTCAAGTAAAAACACTATACATACAAAATTTCTAAAACACTTCAATTTACATGGTTTTATGGCCAACTGAATAAGCAAAACATCATAAAAGTTCTTTCCCAAACACATTATTTCAAGGAATAAATGCTGTAAGAGATAGCAATTAAGGGGTGAATTTTAAAGTCATCATTGACAAACAGCTCAAAGTTCATTTGTAAACAAACACCAGACTTCCAGACAGGATACACAATAGTTAATATGGTAACCAGTTACTTACTCCAAAATCTTATGCATCATTTCACAATAACTCTTCTATTTGTACAATTTATTCGTTATAGAGGTTCAAGGCACGTCTTACACAGTGTAATTATTAGCGAACAAGACAGTAAAATTTAAATTCCACACAGTACCTGGCTATGTATCGTTTTCCCATGTACTGGAACTGATGTAAGCACACTCTGCAGAGAACAAAAGTCAAAGAAGCCACACTTAAAAAAAAACTCTTCTAGATTTATGTTCACTGGAGTTATTCAACAGTTATTGTTAACATTAAACTCTTACATCATAAAAATTCTTTATTTCTCCCAGCCTTAAAATTCCCTTCCAGACCCCAAGCCAAGGAAGGTAAACGTCTCACAGCCACAGTTATTTACAAATGGGCAACAAGCCAGGGTAACTAACATGGAAGAGGGAAGCAAAGAGATAACCAGACATTGCCTATTTACACAATTTTTGTAAATTATGTGTAAGCATTCAAAATAAGGGTAAAACATTTCCTTCCCTCCACCCCAGCCTAAACTCAGTTACCAACTGACTTTTTTTGTTTTGCTGGGTTTTATTTAAGGTCTCCAGATTCTAGGAGAACAACAGGGTTTCTGAAAGAACTATTTTCAAAAGGAAATATGCTTTTATAACAAGATGATGACAAAGACAAATAAACAACAAAACAATTTCATTTAAAAATTAATCTATATTACTGATAAGTGCACAACACTAATGACTAATTAAGTAGAAGTCATATTTTCAAATCAAGAGAAGTGGTGTGAGTGAAGGCTGTAATACTCATAATTTTACTCTTTTCACAACGTATTTATTACAACAATACAGAAACAACATAACAGCCCTTGTTCCTCCATTAAGATGTTCTAAAAGTTGTTCTTTCAAGTGTAAAGCCAAAATGAAAGCCAGTTTTCAGGCTCTGTCTTCCATGTGACAGCTGAGAGCGAGAGAAAAGGCTGCCTTAATGCCTCTTCAACTCAGCTCCATTTTTTGAGACCTTGAGTAGCTTAGCTGTCTCCAACCTGCAAAGTCAGAATGATGTTTACCTTTCCCAAACTTGTCATAATGAGCACAAAATAACCTCAATTCCCCTTTGTGATATCTTCTTGTCTTTTAGATTCTAAGTTTTTCAGATGGAGCGTAAGCTGATGGTAACAAATAGTGGACTCATCCTGTATCTACTCCCTTAGACAATAGCAGAGGACACATAAGCAATGCTAGGAGCATGGTTCTGAAGTTATGCAATTCAATCAGTTTCGCTATGCAACCATATATTCCCTATTTAACAGCTGATGCTAAAAGATGCACTTTAATGCAGAACGGTATCAAGACAATTGGTTCCTCTTCCAAGAGCACTGCAACACTCTGAGCACTACTTGTTGTTCAAGAACTCCCTGAGATCCCTTCTGTATAGCCTGATTCCAGAAACTATCATGGAATTGGACAGACATACAATAGTGGACATCGAGTTAAGGACTTCTGAAAAGATAATATTTTAAAAAAAGCCCACAACCATAAAAAACATTTACACATGCTTATATCCACACTCATATGTTGTTAATGGAACAGCCAAAGATACAGCTGCATGACAAGCACAACAAAAACTTACTCTGTAATTGTGAAAAAATCCATGAGTTCAGATTTTGTAGCCTTGTTCCAATATGTAAACAACGCATCTAGGAAAATGAATAGTAATTTAAAAGATAACAATTACTATTTGAAGTTTTCCTTAAAGCTCATTATACAAATGCACTTATAAATTCTCCAAATGAGTTTCTGCAATGTGATGTTAATTATCCATAATATTCCCATCTAATTTCATATTTTACATAGTAATAATTGTGTAGCCTGTAGTACCTACAGCTCTGTAACAAAATAAGACTTTAGAATATTTCAGGCTGTTAGTCCTATAACCTCTTTCTTTACAGATTGGTCCCAACATTTTTTTTTTTAATTCAAATTTATTATTTTTTTCCTTGATTACAGGCAGGGATGATTCCAAAATGTATGATCCTAACAAACAAGATGTGCCATTCACGCTGTATTTCTGTACCTCTGTAATCTTCCCCAGGATAACATGACCCTTTCAAAAATTCAATGGATCATCTCACAGATATCCCAGGAGAATGAAGAAGTATTAACAGCCCCATATTCCAGAAATGGAAATACATACAGCAATCAAATAATTTGGCTCCCTGTAATACAGCAAGATCTGTAGAATGGAGGAATGAACTAGCCCAAGGCACTTCTACAGAGCAATGAATTACTCTTCACCTCTGTTTTCCAAACCAAACTGTACAATCGCATACAAATATTCACTTTCTTAAAATGTCCTCTAGTTGACCTCGCACTTTGAATAAATAATGAGTGCTTCATCCTTACAAGGTTTCAATCAGAGTTTGAGTGCTCACACATATTTGAAAAACGCAGTAAATCATGGTACTTACACCCAAAATATTCTGCTGATTTTGAAAACTTATTGAAATAACAGGCATAAATCCAGCAGATTACTTTGAACTTATAAAAAGCAGGAGGAATTACCTACCATCTGACATGCTTCTTAAAATGTGAAGGAAACACATGAGCAGACTTTTGATCTCTGCTTGGTCAAGTTTGTCATATCGAACAACAGAACTTCCTAGAGTGCTGCTCTGTTGGTTCTGAAAAGCAAACAGATGTATTGTGGCTGAAGAGTTCTTAAACTGATACAAACTATATTGTTTTCAACTGCTTTAATAATTCCTGCACCATAAAAGGAATCTCAGAATGGAGACAGAAATGTTTCATGTAGAGACAGGTCACTAAAACACACAAAGTATACCAAATTAAGTCTCTTTGCTTTCCTTGTTTTTAATTCCTTCTAGGTACAATTTTTTTCCCCTAGGAACAAAAAGAAAAGTTACCTAAGACTGATTATTAAACAAATTAATTATACCTAGGTACTCACATTGTAGAAATTAAGCCTGACCCTTCTGCTTAGATTGAATACTTGAAAACCAAATGCTACTGTTAGGTGGTAAACATATGTCCTTTGCTTTTCAAGACACTTTATGCTGAACCTGTAGACAGAACTGCCTCTACAAAATTTGTTCCATTTAAAGATCTCAGGCAAAATTTAAAGAACCTCAAGAAAAACATACATGAAGAGCAATAAACTTGTGCTTGCCATCCCCTCCTCCCCCAACATACAAACCCAAATAAAAGCAAAACCCTCTCCCTGTTTAATTTTTTAATGTAAATCCTACACTTGTGGGAAGTTTATCAGCAACCCACAATACCATCATCTGTGCAAAAAGAAAAAAAACTCTACAATTATTCTTTCAAAATGTATATCACCAAACAAAACAGAAAAATAAATTTTTTAAAAATATATAAACTGATCTTTGGGTGAAGATGTGTAAAAGAATAATTTCCACACAGTCAGGTGTTACAAAATACTCAGTCTGAGGCTTTTATAGATATCCTGCATAAACTTTTTCAAGTTTCAAGTACAAATTATGCCCTTTATAGTGCCCCATTCTCACATCCAATATGCCACTTATGCAAATGGGAAATGAACCAGACATTTAGTAAGTTTTCTTACTAAAGTCATTGGTCTGGTACAATTGATCTGTACAACTCTAGCTACAAAAAATTTACAAATTCAAAGGTAGACTCAAGGGAGAAAAGCACTTGGGTTCACAAACTAAGCAGGAAGCAACATTAGAACAACCCATCCTGGAATGGTTCTAACTGAAAGCAGGAGACATGCTAACCATGAAGGAACATTTCACAGCAATCACAACCATTGACTGCTGAGCCCTTTTTATGCATTCTGTTGCATTAAATTCCTTTCCTAAAATAATCTGAGTAAATCTGATACCAGTAAATGTGTAAATCACTCAATACTAGTCATTGAATAGATGCACAGTGAAACTGAATGTGAAACTATGATGAATAGTAGCCAGAAGTTACTGTAATTTAGGAGGTGGACATCTCTATAAGCCTGATTATTGCAGATTCTAAAGACCCTCAAACACTGTTTATCTTTGAAATACCTCTGGTGAACAAGGAGGTGCTACTCTACAACTTTTTGAGTGCTATAACAGAGCAATCAATGGGTGACAGAGCAGAAACAGAATTTGTGTTTCCTATACTTTTAGAAACTGCCCAGAGCACCAGATAATATTCCCACTAAGACTGTTGAACATACACATAGATAAAATAGGAATACTACTACTAATAGCTACTCAGAAACTTAGTTTAAAATCACATTGATAATCTATAAAGTATGCATATTTAAATATACTTCCAGTCTATTCTGATTCCACAAGCATAATGCTACAGATTATTCCGAAAGAAAATTAGAACAAAAACATGGCTCTTGACTATAATGATATCAAGCAATGAGCAAAAACTTGGAGATAACATGCACTGAACAACTAATCTACTAAAAAGAAAGTTCAGAAAGCAACAAATAAGAAGCCAGGATTAAGTATTATTTGGGGAAAATATCAACAGCATGCAAAACATAAATCCTGTGTTACCTAAATTGGCAGACCAGAGTAGAATTTTCAAAGGATGCTGACTCCTTTGAAAACCCCTTTACTTGGTGAAAACACTACACATTAGTAATTAGCAACATGACAACTAAGTAATAGATGACAGCATTGCCATTTAGCAACAGTGTATACCAAGATACTGCTTTATTACCTTGGTCAATACCAAAGAGGAACTTCCAGCTCTATCAAAGACCCCAAGACTCAAATTCTGCAGTTATTTAAACCAACTGGATTTTTAATATTTAAACTAGATCATGTGCCTGTACTCCAGGTTGGACACTTGAACATATTTTACATGGTCAAATTGCATTTATTTGGTTTGAGATTCAACTGTTGCAAAGAATTGGCAAAACTACTGACCACACACTTCACTCAGAAGCTTAACTATACCAAGCACAAAAACCAGATACTTCTTGTAACTGAAGAGAGAAAGTAGTATGCAAAATTTTCTCTGGCAAAGCTGGGATTGTCAGAAGTGAAAAATCCATAGTAACACGGTTTTTCTTTGGAGGGTGAGAATTTTCTTCTTCTTCTCCATTTGGGCGCAAAGCATGAGCAGAGTGCCTTCTGAGAAGCTTCTCTCTCTGCCACACGAAGACATGTCAGAGTCAAGGGGAAAAGGTTAACATGTTGTGACTTGCACAACGAGAGCTAAGAAAATGAAACATGATCAGTATTGACCAAACTCTAGAAAGACAGGACTGAATACCTCATAGCTACTGCAGCCAGAGCTCATAATTCGTAACAGCTTTAAAGTGAAATGGTTTAGAAAAGTCAAACGAAGGTAAAAGAAATCACCCAGAGAAAGCACAACTGTTTTTTTCAACATTAAGTATATTGAGCATAGAAAGGGATGGAGTGATGGTCTCCACAAAATCAAAGAAGCTGTTATAACCAGAATTCAATCCTCTCAAACAAACTTCAATACACTTAATCTAGTGCCTTTCTCTAGCAAAGGAAACAACAACTGCTTGCTTTTGTCTCTACGTTGAAAATCTACTTGCTAATAGATTGCATTCTTTGTGAAATTCTGTTGCATTCTTTGTGAAACAGCTCAGTAAAGGCAATGCAAAAGGAGTTGACAAGATAATTATTCTGCAAAAGTTTTATATAAAATACTGCTTTGAAGTTATTCTAGAAAGTTCATTAACAATGGAGATCAGAGAAGTTAACTTCTATGAGACTTATGATGAAATTTTAGAAATACACCATTAGGGTTTATCTTGGTTTGTTTCTTGGGATTGTTTTTTTACCTTGTCAAGGGAATTGCTCTTGTCACTGTGTCTTTCTGGGAGACTGTTTCCTGAGTCTGTGCTTATAAGAGAGCCTCTTGAGTCAGCATTCCTCACACTATTAATATTTGGAGTTGATGTGGTGTATGGGGAAGCTAAAAAAAAAAAATAAAACCACAACACCAAACATAAAAATCTCAAACAATACACACAGGTCACTCCATAGTTCAGTCAGATTTTTTAAATCACCACATATTTTTTTAAGAAGGCAAATAATTAATTCCATTTAGTTATTTTTAATGAAGACAAACTTATTCTAGAATTTCAGCAAAGTGTACGTGTAAGCAAATACACGCAGACTTCTGTACAATTATGTACATGCATAAAAAAACATATGTAGCAATACATACACACTTCCATGAAGAAGCATGTCTATTTAATTAAAAAAAACAGAATCTTTCCCATTTTTTATATCTTAACTATCACCTTTGACAGGGAAAAAAAGCAGCCCTGCTCCAGAAAATAGCTTTAGTTTCAAAAAGAAGAGCAAACCCCAAAGGATCCCAAAAGATAGATTTCATGTACATACTAAAAAAATAAAACAGTTCCTTTTTAATTATTTTATTCTACTTCTTTTTACGTACTTACCAATGCCAGAGATAACACCAAACAGATCTTTAGGAAGATTGTTATCCAGTGTGTTTCCTGATTTTTGTGGTGTTACTAACTGACTTGCAGTGGGCAAAATCTGCGCATCATCCTTTGTGCTCTGTTTGGAAAAGAGAGCAAAATGCGATTATTTTCCTACATTATGGACTTAGTGACTATGACACATCTTCTAGAGGAATATTTCTTAAGTATTTCTTCCTTAAATTTTAATTTCTGTTAAATATGCTCAAAAGAACGGAGACGTTAACATATTTGCACAAGCTTGGGATACTCCAAAACTTAAGACATCTCAGGAAACACGGAAGAAATGAGTATGAAGTTGAATTTTAAACACTATAAAAGAGATATTTCAAAAAGACTCGCATTACTTTTATTTCAAATATTTATCTCCTTGGAAGAGTTTGTGAGTTTTTTTTCTTAATACTAAATGGAACAGAACGAGATAAGGACAGAAGTAAATTACATGAATAATTATATTTTAGATTCAATAACTGTGTGCAACCATATATACCCTTCACAAATTACATTTTAATTAATTCTCCTGTAGCCCTCTTGCAGTACATCTCTTTCAAAATCACACTCCTTTAGGGTTAAGTTCTCTAATTTCTAAAAAATTAACAATCCTTTTGTGGTCCATTTGTTTCAGTGTTGGACTACATTGAAAAATTGCAGGATTCTGAAGTCTATGAAGTTCCTTCCTTGCCAGAAGTATGAAGTGTTTCTTATACATGTTACCAATAAATTATAATAAGAACAATTCAGAACACCAAACAGAAACTGTCACTCACATTGCTGGAAGGGTTAACAGGAAATGGAGACACATCTTTCACATTGATCCGCTGAACATTTTCTATGAGCAGACCAAAGAGTGGCAAATACATAGTGGCTATTCTTGCTTGATGGCCCTAAATAGAGTTTAACAGTCCATTAAAAAATTAGTTTTAATTTTCAATCACCAACTAGTTTTAACCTATTCACTCCTAAATTACAAAAAAAAAAGATCACTTAATAAATATTTGCCAAGCCAGAGCTCCAGAGCTCACATTCATAAATTCATAAGTGGTGAAAGCAGTGATCATCACTGTATTTCATTCTAATTTACAGAGGATCAGCAAATTTTATTTACTGTCTGAATAAAATGCTGAAAAACTCCAAAATTAATGACATTTCAGCTAAGACTAACCAAGTAAAGTAATACTATGTTAGCTTGATGAATCAATGATACTTTTCATTACAAATTTTTTGGCTTCTCCACAGCACTGCTAATGTTAAAAAGAGTCAGAAAATTAAAAATCACTCAAAATTTTCAACCATGACTTTTAGTTTTGTTATACCCATTTCATAAATAATAGATGATGGAAGGACAGCTGTAAAGTATTAAGAGCTAATATTTAATGAAATTAAGAGCTTAAAACACATTTGTAAAAAATCTGACTACCTTCGGTACAGCAGTCAGAGTACACTATGCTAAAATGCAAACCCCACATATAATTATATTAAAAGATGGTCTGTCATTTCATTTGGCAAAAAGATGGAATTTACAGACTGATTTTGATAAAATTTTCACCACAGTCTGAGCAGAAATAATTTTTCTTTGCTGAAAACTAACATGGGTTTCTTCTATGAAAGAAAAAACTTTCTGTATGTGTGCACACCTAATCTTTATTATTTTGTATTATAGCATAGCAATAGACTTACCCTGGTAGAGTATCTATCATCAAAAGAATGCTTTATCATCAAATTCTTGAGCACACTAATGGCAATCTGACGCACATCTCTGAACTCTTGTAAGGCATTGCCCACCTCCCTCAGAAGCAGTCCAACCAAAAAGTGATTTTTACAGAATTCATCAGTTAATGAATAGTCCAGCTGAAGGTCTGGAAGTAAAATCAATTTATCAATCAACTTAAGGCTGAAGTAAAACCCAGCACATCAGACACAGCAAAGTCAATCTGCTCCCTCTTCAAAGTACTTCTTGTCTAATAAAAGAATCCAGTACATTTTTGTATTGAATTTTTGACATCTTAAGAGAAACTTCAGCTTCAAGGGCTCTAATAAACTGAATTTATCAGAACAGCTGTTTACAGCTGAGGTGTCCAAGAGTTTCTCATGTTCACTGTCATTGCTCAATACAGTAATTAAAAATCAGATGCTAATCTCAAAGCACTTTTGTTTCCCAAAGAACTCTCTCAGTAAGGTAATCACTTAAGTCAGAAAGAAGCGTATCTGAGATGGCACAGCCATTATACAGACATTCTACCAGTGTTCTTGCAACTCACTTAAGAGCCAGCCACACCACCTAAGATATCTTTTGCTTGACACACCAAAACAGAGCCAGAAACACTTCTGATAAAGGTCTTCTTTCCTGGCTGAACTCCTAGTTCCCAGGGAGCATTTTATACTCTTCTTTATTGTGCAATCAGAAACACTGTCTTCTCTGGTTTTGCTATTTTTTAAGCTTCCCTAAGCCAGCAGCTCATAGTCTCTTTTCTATGAAAATATTTATGCAGTGTTATTATCCAAGACACTCCCAAAGGCTGAAAAAGCCAAAGACAGAAAGGAGCACTAAGCGGCTGTTCAGTTTGTGGTCTCAAATCTTGCTTTATCTTGCTCTACCTCCATGAAAGTGCTGATTAGTGATACTCAACTTTACTAACTAGCAGAGTCTACTATATAAATATTTCAGAGAAAAAAAAGCCTATTCTACAAAAATATGTTAGGCAGGTTTACTGATTCCTTGTAAAAGCACCTTCCTTGTCTCTCTTTAGTGATTTCTGCTGTAGTTCACTGCCTGGAAGAAATTTATGTGTCTTCACAGCCATAGAAGCAATAGCTAAAATATGACTTGTTTTGGCACCAGACTGGATGTACCAGGAACCCAGCTGGGCTACACAGGGCTTACAGGACTGAACTCCTACACACACCAAAAAAAAAAAACAAAAAAAAAACAACCAAAAAAAAAGAAGCAAAAAGTGGAAGCGAGAACAATCTACAAAAGACAAATATAGAAGTATTCAGGGAGAGTGCCAGGAAGGCTATAGCTCAGCTACATCTAAAACTGGTAATGGACATCAATAACAACAAGTAGAGCTTTTACCACCACATTAGCATTAAACCCCTGAATAAGGAAAACGTGGGATATTTGCTAACTGGGGACTGTGATTTAGCGACAGCAGGTTGTGTAATGCTGATGTACTCCATAACTTTGTTTCTTTGTTACTTTGCTGACATGATTCCAGGCCTTAGCAGTCCAGAGACTACCTTCAAGAAAGACAATTAGTGCCAGTGGATAAGGATCAGGTCAGGGATCTCCTGAGAGACCTCCAGTTATGCAAATCCACCAGATGAGAGTTAACTGATACCATTGGACGGTTGCTCACTATCACCTTTGTTAAGCCATGGTGAAGTCATTTTTCACCAAGTGAAGGAGAAGAGTGTGACTGGGAATGGCCAAAATAAATTTACCCAGAGTAAATCATGCTTTAAGACTGGTCTGTTTTAAGGGGAAAACAGCAGATGTTGACATGGTCATTGTATCCAAGCTGGAACATTTCAGTCTAAGTGAGGAGACACCCAAATGTGAAAAATAACTATGTGGATCACTGGGCTCAAAAGCTGGGAGGTTAATGGTTTGTACCCTACTTGGAGACAGCTGCAAGAGGAGCTTCCCAAGGACTATCTTACTTAATACAACCTTAGCAACAACGTGAAAGGGGAGAAACAGTACACCCTCATGAAGCTTGCAGATAGTTCATTTGCAGTTCATTTGCTCAAAGGGCAGAGCTGCATTTCAGAAGAATCTAGATTCTACAGAAGTGGCAATCAAATTCCATAAGGAACGATGCAAAATTTTGCACCTGGGATGGATGAACTTCCTGCAATGGCACCAGCTGTGGAAGGACTAGTGCTTCTAGAGAAAGGAAGGCCTGACATGATCAGAGCAGAAAATTGGGCTACAGACCTACTCCTTGAAGTCCCTTTAAACCTGAATATATGAAATATGAAAACTGAAATATAAACCTGAATATATTTATATGAAAAAAAGTTTACCATGTCTTTCTTTGGAAAGATTACTCTGCTACATAAGCACTTCCTTAAACTTTCAAAGAAAGGATTGAAACTTTAGACTTCTATTTAAAAATTTCAAGCTTTCCATTCTCTCACAGACCTGAAGTTACACAGTGTACACACCTAATAATAAAAAGCTGGCATACAAGAAATATGCCATACACTACTTTGGAAGAATTTACCTTGGTATCTCTGAACTCTGCCTTTTCCAAATGGCATCGGTAGATTCAAAGGTATATAGTGCTCATGATTACAGACTACACGAAGAAATTCAAATTTGAATTCAAAAAGAGCCTGAAAAAAGAAAGTATAAATTAAACAACTGATGCAGTGATTTGAATAACATATTAAAAACAAATTTCTAACACAATAGAGTGATTCATTTCAGTCTTGCACTATGTTGGATATAGACCTGTCAAAGTTACCCATGTCAGCACAAAATAAATCCAGAGTAACTCATACTTAACAACTGATCCTATTTACTCTTCCCATTGTTCAAAGTTTACAACCTGATTATGTAAGAAAAGTTTGGACACATAGCAGAAATTCTTTGGGCATCTGATACATGCTTTCCCCACTCCAGTAAGTGTAGCTGAAGATATTCAATATCAACTCTTCCAATTTCAGACTTCTTGCACTCATGTTCAAAATTTCTGCCTAGTGTTGTGTTGGGGGTTAGCACCCCCACATCCCAGCACTTCTGTGATTCACACACTCTTGGGTGGCAAAATTGCACCTGAAGATGGAAATCAAAATAGGAAACAGTGGTCTGATGGGAAAAAACAATGCTCTAGGCACAGAGCAGGGACTTCTAATGTAACTGGGAAAAGGTCTGAAGACTTAATGCAGGACTTTATCCCCATGCATCAAAAAGAGACAACACTTAAAATAGCTTGTTTAAAAACACTGAGTACCTTCGGATCTCCGGGGGCAAAGCAGCTGATGTAGTTATTGATTTGCTTGAAAACAAAGCCTCTATCCATAAAAGTGAAACACCTCTGGGGAGAACAAGTAAAACCAAGATAGAATTGATTTACTACTGTCTTGGAGTTCAGTAATTATATTTTTGTATTTAATAGGTTTATTTTCCAAACACATTATTGACATTTCAGTTTGAATATAAAAAACAATAAAAGAAGCAAACTAAATATATGTGTACATATATGAATACTAAATTTTCCCTTAAGAGTGCTCATCTTAAATCACAAATAAAAAACAGTTTAAAAAGAACTCTATCTTGACAGAAATATCATGCCACTAGAAGTTTTATTTACCACTTAATTCCCATCCTTTTTTATCCCTTGTAAATATTATTGGCTGAAAAATGAAAGACACTAAAAATCTTTCTACATAAAATGCATGCAAATAAAGCACTAGTGAAAACTTCTGCAGGATTTAAAGGCAACCCAGATGATATCTTTAAAGAAAAAAAAAAAAAAAAGAAAAAATCTAAATACATTTTGAATATAATGTAAATTAATTTCTTAAATCTGAATGGATGCTGTATTAATTACAGAAGATGCAAATTATACTTCAATGCATTTTAACATGGACATAAAATTATATTTAGAAGGCTTTATGCATATTCAGCTTTATATGAGTTGGCTTTAAGATTCCATAAAATCCATACAGAAGCAATATTATTGAAAGAATAATCACAGAGTCCAAATCTCTTGTGTACCTACTTTTATAAAGGCAGCCAGGCTATGGTTTGCATTTTTTGAGGCCTCTGGATTGTCTCTGTACTTCTGAGTGATGTGTGGCATTAGCATATTAACAACTGTTTCCACTGCATGATGAAAGGAGGCGGAAAATCTCTGGTTTCTCAACAGCTAGAAATTAATTCAGATGCAATATTAAATACAGTTTATAACACTAGAATATATCAGAAAATTTATTTTAGATAATACATAGATAACCTCACAGGGAGAGAGGAAATAGTTTTCGAATTTCCTCCATTTCTAGACATCAGGGGAGAAGGATTATTTGTTTAAAAGCAAATATTATAAAATGCACTAGCTTCTAGTACTGAAATTCAAGCAAGGCAGTCTTTGATGACATAAACCACACGTATAAAAGCTTCTAAGCATAATGCATTAATATTTTTAAATACTGCAATATACACAAGCTTAAGAATAAGAGGGAGTCTTTTAATTTTACCCATCTTCCTCTCCTAAGCAGACAACAGTTGGTTCACATATACTAACTAGATTATCAGACAGCCCTTTCTGTCTTGAAAAAAAACCTCATTTTTTGCTGTTCTGTAACTATCTTGGTAATAACTGCTTTCACCATTGAGGAAATTATCATCCATGCTTTTCTTTCTCTTACTCCTCAGCAACTTCAAAATCTCAGCTCTTCAGGCATCAGAATCTTACTCTCTGTGTTTTCAAGTTTCCACAATCAGAACTCTTTTCTCTTACTTTTTGGTAGTTTGCCAATTAACTTAAAATATTTCCTCTTCATTCATAATTTCTTTCTTTCCACTCACCACCTATATTATCTTCATCAATGAATTTGTACACTCTGACAATTTGGTCAGTAAGTGCCCTTCAGCTCTTTGGCACTGCAGTCTTTTATTTCTCTACATCTTACATCCTTTACTAAAGATTCTGTCTTTTGTGTGAAGAGAATTAATGACATGAGGCTGATGACATCAGAAATTGTTTCAACTGTATGGTCATCATGTCTTTTCTTTTTGAAAACTGAAACCAAAACATTCACGTGGTCTAAGTACTTTTACTTAAATAGTTTTTTGAACTACATTAAATGCAACATTCCTAGACAGAACAAGTCATTGTCAAGGCCCCTCATATATCAATGATTACATAATTTGCTTCCTTTGTGTTTGAATTGTGGTCCAAAACCTCCAGCTCTAGTTTTAAAAACATTAAAGAATAGACAGTAAGGCTGAAAAAGATCCCTTTATAAATATAAACAGTATTGATGCATGAAATAGCAAATAAGAACTAGAGATTGCTGGTGAGTATGCCAGTGTCCTACAATGCCCTTGTAGCTCAGTCTTTGTTGGGCTGTAATTAACATAATTCTTGCTATAGAAATAATTTTGCTGCACATAGAAATGCATCTTTTTAGCAGATATCATAAGCAGGAAATATCTGAGTGCATGTTGCATTTATTACATTATCTAGTAAGGCAGAAAAAATCTAGCTAAATAGCTTATATTTAAGGGGCCTGTAAATCAAGAAGCAATGTTCAGGGGTGAGAATACTTGCAAACTGTAGTAAATTCTGCTCCTCTCTCTCACATTACAGAGAAGGTAGCAATTAGGTTAGTTAAACTGGGACTCAAACTCTACTGATCATACCACATCATATTAAGTGTGGAACTATCAAGCTTTTTTCCTGATCATTGTACAACTATTTTTTCCCTCTTCCAGTTGTATTCTAAATACACGATGAAAATAGTGATAACAACATCACAACAACCTGATATGTTACTCAGCTGAGCTGTATACTTGAAACTGTCAAGACTTGTTACAATCCAAAAGTAAATAAACTAAAAAGTTGTCACCAAAGCAAAAAACACTGCTTACAGGCTAAGCTTGTAAAAAAATGCATTTCTGAAGTTTTAGCATTCTCCTTCCAACGTAGGAAATAACACAAAATTAAATATTGATATTTCTTACTACATACAGAAGACTGCAAATTTCATGACTCACTGTTCTCAGGGTCATTTAATATCACAGCCACAGTACTGCTCAGGAAAAAGCCCACATTTTTTTGGATAGTGCTTACATCAAAGTCCACAGTGTTATCTACTGCTCCCATCTTCTTTGTACCACAAGAATTACAAATTCCTAATAGAGAGTTTGATGATTTACACAGACTGCTCTACTATATGGATTTTAAAGGTTTCTACTCTCTTATACTATTGTTGAATCCCACCATGTATTTTTTTTCTAGCTAATATTTCAACTGATTTTCCTGATGCCTCTTTCTCTCCCTTTCTTTCTAATATGCAATAAGAAACATGTGACTGGAGAAAGAAGAGACCATATGAATCTTCCTTCGAATATTTTTTTGCAGCAGTTGACATACCTTCACTTTAGAGTTTTCTATCAAATGTTGAGCCATTGACTTTATCAGAACTTCAAAGAAAAACCATGAATACTGTAGAGAAAAGAAAGCATTCAGTAAGATTGCCACTTGCATTCAACAAATATTTCAATACACTTAGTTCCTTGTTCTTCAGTTATGACTAGATAAGAGCACACAGTAAAATGTACAGTTCAACACTTACCTTAAGCAGCTTGTTGCTTGTAAGAAAGTCAGCAGATGGCTTTAAAATTGTTGTCATTGACTTTGTCAACTCTTCATGTACTGTCTTATATTCAGAAGCAACATAGGGCTCTGCTTTATATGCATACTTGGGAAGAAAAAATAGAATTAAATATGAAATTATGGCACAATATGAAAGAATTGAAATTAAAGAGATGCAACTGAATTTAAATATATTCTTTCTTAGGGAAATAAAAAAAGAAAATATTCAATTTACTTTTACCTACCTTCACATATGATCTCAGGTAGCTATCCAAGCCTTCTTCATGACACTGAGCAACAATATGGATAATAACCCTAAACAGAAGTCAGAAAACAAGTAAACCTATAAAGAAAATTGTGATTGCAAGAGCAAAAATGCTACTCAGTTTCAGATTTATGTGATAACCCAGTCATCACACAGACTCTATGAAGCACTTAAAATTCTTTACCTTGTCACATTGACTGCAACTTCCTCTTGAGTTGCTCTGGTGAGAACTCTGAACAACTGGTTTAGAACAGTTGGCAGGAAAGCTATCATCACATGGCCTTCCATAGCATGAAGGCTCTAAAAGAGAGTAGTAATACTGTCACTTCTGTGAATCAACAGCATTTAAATCACAAATTCTGAAACCATAAAATTTATTGCAAGTCTTTTTCCTAAAATACAAGCTGCTTGCACCATTTGGTGTTTATTACCAAAAAATATGGCACAGAAAGCAATTGAGGATATTTTCTAATATAAATGTTTAGTAAATGTTTTCTACAGAAAAGTAAAATAGGGATACAATTAGGTGTTATTAACAGCATTTTAGAAGTATTTATCTGTACTTTTCCATTGACATACACTCTAGGTAATGATTCAGTGAAAAGTCTGTCCATGTGCCCAGCAGCACACTGAGACTGACATTGGTATATTTTGGTATTTCATCCACCAATGCAGACATTTAGCAAACAGAAGTTCCACAAAAACATGCAGATTTCTTACCTGTGCTAAGTGCAATACTACTTATACTAGTTACTGCTAAACAATAAACTAGCAACTGTGTCAAAACCCAGGATGAACTAGAATCCCTAACTGCTTAATGGAAATTGGAGACAGTGAGTTATTAATGACAATTTCTTCCTGATATGCCTTTGCATTCCATCACATGCAAAAGATCCTACAGACATAACCACCCTAACAGAAAAGGCAGTGTATGAAATTCATCCTACAGAGTATTTTGCCACAAAATTCCCTGGAATTAAAGAGAATTTGACAAAAGGAATGTATTTGCTGAAAGTGCATGCAGACAACAAATGTCAAACATTTTCATTTATTGTTAGGTGTTAAGCAACTGTCTTGTCTCTGTTTGCCTTCACACCCACGCTATTCAGGAGACAAAATGGTCTTTCTTCCTATGTGATCTGTGTCAGAAAAATTTGAAGTGAAAACCATGCACTCTATTATCTAATCCTGAAAGAGAACTGAAGACATGACAATGACTTTCTAAGTAAAATTGTAGAAAAATCAAGAGCCGTGACTTCTCATAATATCCACACCCTCAATTCAATTTGATTATTTTGACAAACTAAGCCATTAGTATTTTGAAATTACCACTCATAAGGCTGACCAATACTGTCTCATTATTTCTTTGTGGTTTCCTCTTACATTGCAATTGTAAATTTATTTAAAGCAGAAAGTATCTTTGTGGGTTCTTTCCACAGCATATTCCATTAATACGAGTCACAGTCACAGTACTAATTATTACACTGAAAAATGGGACCTATAAAATGTCTGATGCTCCAAGGTTTTGAAAATGCACAAATGAGTTATATAATCTGTTATTCACTGCCATTTTATACCTTAAGATATTTTACAAGATCAGTTCCTAGTGCACGAGCTCCGGACTCTGTTTTCTGACAGTACTGAAAAAAATTATGCAAGTGCTGGTCCTGTCAAAGACAAAAAGAATAACAAATTAAACAATATCTAACATTGCCATCTATAACCCATTAAAAATATTTACATGTATAAATACATATCTTTGTCCATAGATTCAATTTTCTAAAATAACAGTTGAAGTGCACTATTCTGAAGACTTATTAAATCTTATTTTTTAAAATGAAATTTCAAGTGTTTTTTGAATACCTATTATAGAATATGCTACCCATATTTGCTTCCTACTGGCATGCAGAAAATAGCATACTTAATTATCCCAACCAGTCATAATATGTTTTATATGAACAGGTCTAACAGGACTCAATGCTTTGCAGACATGCCAGTGAACAGCTTTTAGACAGCTATAACCTCTCATCTAACTGGAAAATTCAGACTGGAATGGACGACAGGAGACAAAAGGCACATGTTTTGAATAGCTTCCATTTAAGATCTTCTGTTTTTCACATCTGATGTAAAAGAAAGAGACCATGAGAAGAGCCCAAAGAGACAGAACAGGGATGAGCATACTGAGTTTAAGAATCTTCCCATACATTGTATATGCATACTATAAACATACAAAATTCCTAAAATGTTTTCTAATTAAGTTTGTTTTATAACTCACCTGTGTATACACAGTTGACACCAGATGAGTGGATATTTTCAACAGTTGTTTGCCTCCATCAACCCATTTAATTTCAGGACCAGAATGCTGCACACACACAGGAGGTAGAAAAGTAAAATAATGTAGCAGTAAATTAAAGTAAAACAATTAACAGTACCATTAACACTTCTTTCAAAAAGAAAAAAACAGGTTGAAGAAATGCAGTGTGCAATGAATAAAGTCATAAAAAAAGCAAAATTATGCAGGCAATATTTCCAAAAGCATTTATGAAGCTTAAAATGTTTTTTACAAGTCCCACAGTAGTTTCCTTGATGGCTAACAAAATTGATTCTCTGTGAGTCACAGATTTTGTGCTTCCCCTACAACTCTGCAAAGAAACTTCTGACTAGAAAGAAATATTTAGTAGTTTTCTCAGAAAAATAACACAAGGATTTCCACAGATACTCACAAGGTTTAAAAATTAATGCCTGTCACTGATAGGTAGCAGCCAGACCTTCCTTCTCATCCCATTTCCAAAGAACTGAGAATGAGAATGCTGACCCTGACAGCCAGTTAGGGAAAGATTTTATGGCTAAATCTACACCTAGTCATATTGGTCCTAACCTTCTACCCATAGGCATGAGCAGAGACAAACAGCAGAGGCATAAAGAATACACCTACAACGTGAGAAGATGAAAGATGTGAAGGAGACAATGGTTGGAAAGCTTACAGCAGAGTTTAAAAAAGACCAGGTGGTAGAACAGGAGGAGAGCAGCACCTCTTGATGTTGTTGATTTTAGGTCTCTTCCTCCAAGATTAGTCAATTTTGTCTCTGCATTTTAATCTCTATCAAATTCCCTATCACATTTTCATTTTGTATCCTCCTTGGTATGATTTATATTACCACAATTATGCAAGCTTTCTGCTTTGAAAAATACAACCATAAATTTTACTCGTGAAGTATAGAGATCACAAAAATTAAGATGTGAGAATAACACTTGTTCAGGAATAAAGGACTTACTGAAAGGAGACAGCATGAAATGCTAAAAAAAATTTAGTAAAGGACTTCAGATTATTTGCATACCTTTATAAGCTCAAAATAATTTTAAATGTTTAAAAATTACTGTAACTTCAAATTAATTATTACAGAAAATTAAACTTAAGCATTTCTTAATTTTATCAGCTAAATAACAACAGAAGTAAGTATTTAACAACTTTCTTTTTACAAGAATTTGACTCAACCTGCCCTAATATTTTTTTTTTGTTTCCCATATCTCATTGGGTTTGTGTCCTCTAAGTCAGACATCTGACTTTAGCTAAGCATTCCATTTCAACTATAAAAGAAAATAAATTCTACTGGAAAATTACTTAAATCTTATCAGCAGAATAATGGGGAATTACTACCAAGCCTTCTCTCCACAATGTTTGGGTTCATTTTGAGATTATAGCCATTTTCTACAACATACCTTTCCAATACCCACTTCTTGATAACTAAGATAGCCCGATGGAAGATTTGCTGACACTGGGATTTGTTGCTCATTGGTGACCACTCTTCCATCTTTTATCAAAGGAAGCCAAGAATACCCAACTACAGAATATGAAAGGCAAGTAATTTTAAATATTACGAAACTTCACATACACCCTCACAATAGAAGTATTACCAAATAATTCTGACATGTAATTCATTAAACAGAAAACCTTACTGTAAAAGCCAAATGATTTGTACTCAAACAACTACAAAACATTGAAAGCACGAAGTAATTGTCACTGATTTTGAAAAACACTATACATTTGATGGACACTCTAAACCAAAATTTGAAACATTAAAATTAGAAGAAATATCTTATTAAATATTTCAGTCAGTACTATGTAATTAGAAAGCATTATATGGATCACAAAAATTATGGGTTACCAGATAAGCATACTTCAAAAAATTTCCCTACTAATTACCAAAAGTAAAGCATTAGTGTACAAACCTTGTGTTTCAACAACATCTTTCTTCTTTGTACTCCCTTTGCTTGAATTATCACAGCTGACATGGTAGAAGGTGAACAACAAATGGTGCTTTTCATGTAACTGAGTGGGCAATTCTATTTTAATCTGAAAGGCAAAGAAATCTTTGTAGAAGTTTTCAGCTAGAGCCCTGACATGTATTACTGGTTCTACATTTAAAAAGCAATTCCAGCTTGTACCTTACTTGAAGCTAGACCACAAATCAAACACACAAAACTTAAGAAAAATCCTTAGAAATGGGACCTGATTTAACGGAGAACTTTGCAATCCTCTAATATTTTCTTTTATTTTCAAAACTTACATAGTAAGTTTCTGACCGGGTAAAAGTTTCCTCAGAAAGGCAGCTTACCTCATCATAAAACTCTGGATTTTGATGGTGATGCAGAACAGCAGCAAATGCACTCCTAGTAAATACTGGTCCACCAGGCCTACCATAGATACACTAAGAACAGAGAAAAGGAAAAAAGAACAAAATGACCCTGTGATCCTTTTTACTCCAGCTTAGAATGTCTCACTCAGAATCTGAAGTATTTTAACTTGTGTTTAACTTGGTTTCTTTACATGATGTTTAGTCTGCCTGCTGTGCAGTAGAGCTGACCCTGTGATTTCACTTCAGGACATCTCTCACACTTCTCTACTTCTGTTCTTCCAGGCACCTTTTATATATTGTGATAGCTCATAAAATGGAGCTTGGCTCTGCAGCTGATATAAATCCCAAATGTTGAACTTACTGGGGAGCAAGTATAAGCTACCCTTATTTGCAACAAGTTTATTCTTAGAATTTTAGTAAAAAAAATATTAAAGACATTAAATACTCTGAGGACTCTTTAGAAATCTCTTTTATCAGAAACAAGCAAGCCATCCAGAAGTTACTCTCGAGCCACCATCCCAAACTAGATCAATTAATCCAGTACTACTGTTACTTAGCTAACTACTCACTATTTACTTCTATCAGCCACAAAAACAAGAACACTGACCTTCAAAGGCAAAGAATCCTCCTCATCAGAATCCTTGAACTCAACGCACACTGCAATATTTCTAGCCTAAAGCAGTAGTTAAAAACATAAAGCCAAGCAATTAATCATAAGGATCATCATAGAAATAAATATGTAAACAATCTTAACCAAACCTGAGAAAGAAGGTGGTACAGGTTTCCTCTACTCACCTTTGCAAAAGACTTTTGACTGTCATATTTTAAGTGCTTTGGATAAACATAAAGATGATTGTTGTAGATGGTAAAAGGCTGAGTGCATTTTGGTATACAGGGAACAAACTCCTCTATTTCAAATGCTGTGAGTGTCTTGGTACTGTTTTCAAACTGTTTCATGGGAATGTATGATGAGTTAACATAATCTGAAAATACATTGAAAAAAACAAATAAAGAACAGAAAAGGAAAAAGCCTGCATTTCCATTTAACAGTGTTTGTTAATACTTACTTGGAAAATCTGGTGACACATTGTCAATTGTAACATCCAGATTTCCTAAAATAACAGGAAGTTTGGCCATCTTTTCAGGTCTGTAGGAAGGAAAAAAAAAAAAAAACACGCCTCAATGTCAGGCTAAATGCAAATCAGATGCCAGCAAAAAAAGATAATAGGAAACAGAGGCAAAAGTAATATCCTGAAACAGGAGTATGATAGGAAAGATGGTATGAGGATGCATAACTGATCTGGTCTTGCTTTTTGCCTAGATACACAGTTTTCTTTTCCATTAAATTCTCATGGGGAAAAAAAAAAAGTCTTCACACATGTGTGTGTCAAAGTTCACAGGAAAGCATGACTTTTTCTTTCTTTAAACCAAAAATAAACTCTTTGTCAAAGGCAAGTTTTGTCATTATCATTTGCAGCAAAGAGGGAATCTGTAAGTAATTTTTAAATCTCAGTGGCCAGTGATAAACACTCATGGTAGTAGGATAAAGCAGGGGGAAGGGAAATCAGCAAGTTTCTATCTCCTCCTTTTTCTAGACTAACAAGTCACCCTGCAAAACCCACCAACTACAGATGTTATCATGTAGCTATTTCAGAAAAACGAAGTACAAGTATTTTCCATGCCAATACCGTGCAGAACCCTTTATTAGTAAAGACAGTCAGCAGCATGATTTTTAAAAAAATTAAATTTTAAAATTTAAATTTTAAAAATTAAAAATTAAAAATTACTGCACAACAAATGGATGCAAAGTTTTCCCAAAAAGCAATCCCATGCTGTGAAGCAAACATCTGGTTGGAGTCACGATTCTAATTCCAACAGATACTCCTCAGATATTAAAGCCCCTTTCTTACTGTAATTCCTGTGAAACAGTGTACATGGTTCCACAAACAGGATGCTGAAATAACCAAAAGCACTGCCTTTACTGACAACCTAGTGTAGCGGGCCAATTTACTGTTTGTTTCAATTCCAGTCATAGCGTTTATGGCAAGGAATATCAGCATACAGAGCAATTTCATTGCCACATGAAGTTGAAGAAACCTTCAGCCACTTGCTAAAAGTGAGCTAAAATATCTATTACAAACCTCATCTCCTTATCAGATTTGCTAAGCAAGAAGAAAGAAACCATAGCCTGTGCCTTTTCTGCTTAGTGATGGCTCAAATTAACACCATTCCTGCCAACTGTGCTGTAAGAGATGTGGAAATTTCTTTGCAAAGCAGCAGAGATTGCTCTATTATTTGACATCCTATTCAATAAGGGGATTAACGATTTTGTGAACATGGTTATCTGTAAGTAACTCCTAAATCTTACACACAAACTGATGAAGTCTTTAAGAATACTTTGTAAAAGAATGATAACCAATGTTCTGTTATTTAGGTATCTTGAGTCACACACATTCCCAAGGAAGGAGACTTGCTTGAATCCTTTTCCCTTGAATCTGTTCCTTGTCCAAGGTCAGGGAACAGATGATTTATGCTCATACTTGTTTTCCCCTTTGACAAACAGAAGAGCATATTGTGCAAACAGAAGTGCTAGCCCAGAGATACTTCAGGATATGATGATGACTGCAAGTTACATGTGGGATTACACTTCAGTCCTGCTTGTAGCCCCCAAACCCTCTAAAAGATCTGCATCTTGTTTGAAGGCCTTAATTACATTTATACAGATTCTGTACTTGATGTGAAAGACATGTATAGATATCAACATCAACATATTAGATGTTTCAGTTCAACACCATAACAAAATATGGTGTGGCTTAGGGAGTGAGGGGTTTTAGATTGGTTTGTTTCTATTTTTTTCAAGTAAGAAAATCAGACTTACTTCCTGAAATCTGCTAACAATTTCAACATGTCTTCATTTGAAAGTTTATTACTGTCTTGTCTGAAGAGAGCAGAAAATCTTGCATTTTTGTCCAGGGTTCCTGAGGCATCTTTAAACAATGTCCTGAAAATAAAAATCGTGCTTTCAGATGTGTTTATGAAAATGTTGAAATTGATTTCAGGAAAGTTTTGTATTACAAACCAGAATATACTGCACCAACCTTCATTAATATTCATTAAGCATTTAATATTCTTGTCATTGTAGGTGAGTTTAATATATAAATAGCTCAGTCTAACAAATAAGTGTGAACCATTTCATCCTCAATAACAAAAAATACCGACAACAGAAACCAGCTGGCAATATTGACAGTTTGAACAATAACGTAATGAATCTTTATAATTTTTTTCCTACTACAGAGATGAACTGCAAGTTTGTTGGAAATCTTTGGTTAATTGAAAGCAAAAAAAAAAGAAATAATGTAAATAGCACATGACATTTTACAAGAAGGGAGATGCAAAAAACCATGTTAGAGAAAAGTCAGGAAAAAAATACAGATTGACAAGATTTGTCCTCACCTAGCTGCCCAGGCAAAAGGCATTCTATATTGACCTAATCTCTGGCATGCCTGCTTAGCATTCTTCAAAACTTTCTGTGCAACCTACAAGGGACATAAGAAATAGCCATATTTGAAAAGCTACATTTCTCTGAACCATTAGTACACAAGAAAAAAACCCCACATATTGACACTGATATGAATTATAAAATCTTCTTTAGAAGATTATAGATTAATCCTAAGTATGTGAGGGGAAAGACAATTGATAATGCCTCTTAACTATTAATTTCAGGCTAAGCACAGTGGGCTGATTTCACAGCATTTTGTGGGTGAAAACAGACGCATCTACACTTTGGATAAGAAATACTTAATTAAACGTGAGAAATATTAGTATATACAGAACACAGATGGAAAGCTAGAGCAAAATTAAACTGTTTTTTAAAACAGAACTCCAACTCCAAAAAAACCCCCAACATTTCCCCTCTCACTTGTTCCCCCACCTACATCCACCACTCACCCTACGTTCCAGACCACATTCCTGCAGAAATAGTAGTAAAATATTCTGCAAGACTTTTACTAGAAATACACACAGACTATGGGGAAGAGTTGTATGAAGATCACATGGGCAACCCTATGTATGGACATTGCAACACTGTTCCCATTAAAAGTTCAAATTCTTGATTTTGTAAACTTTTAAATAAACAAAAAACTCCATTATGCAGAACCAACACATACAACAATCAGAGCTAGAAACCCACTGGTTTGAGATGTTCAGCACTGAGCTGAACCACTTGGGTTTCTCTTTTCCAGAAATCAGCTTTTCCCATGTGTCCACAAAGAGGAAAACTCTTTGCCAGAGGCAAAACCACCTACAGAGTAAAACCTCCTGAATATTATTCCTTATCTGTGCTGTTGATATAATAAAGAGCTGACTCTATTAGTGTGTTTGAGAGAACTCTCCATTATCCTTTCCTGTAAAAAGGGGGAAATAGCGCTCGAAAGCACAAAACCTTGGTAAGTAATGATCATTAAATCACTGTATTCAACATTTAAGGGGAGAAAACTGATTATTTTTATTTTTTTTTTTTTGGCTACAGTATTTGCTGCTTCCATTTTCCCTCTTTCTTGTCCAGAGTAGTAATTCTGCAGGGAACTGGAACTCACTCCCTACAGTGGCCCACATGGAAGCCCATATAGCTGGTACTGTTCTATTTTGCTTCAGATTAATGCAGTGTAGTTCCTGAGAAGAAGAACAGAAGTTCAAACTAAGCGTCCATTTGCATAAAATTATAAGCAATTGAACACCAGAAAGTGTAAGTTGATATAACCATGAGCATTCCTATTGCCCACTCCCATCGTACAGGGCCACTACAAGTCCAGAACTCAGCATCAAATGTGGGAACACCTGGGCTTACTCAGCTTTCCCACATGGCTCAGGCCCAAGGACACCAAAATCACCTACACTGAGTTCAGGTTTATTTTAACTCAGTCAACATCAAAACCAGACTCCTAAAATACAATGCTGCTGTTTTCCAACAATAGCTGGGGAAAAAAAACCACAAACTCACACATTCCTGGAAAAACAAATCAGTAGGCTGATCTATATTAAGACCAAGTGAAAAATATATGGTTTTTTACATGCAGCTTAGCCAGCATGAAATCTGTAGGAAAGAACACTGATGCCCTGCAGAGACTGAAAGTTAACTGTTTCTTCTTAGCTGAAAACAGGCAGAACATCAACAGTAGCTGACACTGCTTACAAAAACACTTTTCTCTTATATGCTGGTCTGGCCATTTAAGCATAACTGTAAACCAGAAAAAATTGAACCTCTGCTTCTTCATTAACAAGCGAGAAGTAGCAATTAACAAAACTTTTTGTAGGTATGTTTGATAGAACATCAGAATGTTATGCCATCTGCGATTCCTGGAAATCCTAAAATATTCCAGTGGGTTATTTCCAGAAGTGATTTGGGTTCTATCAAATCTGCCAAGAATTTTATACATAAAACCAGAAGATTAATGATCTCAATGATTCTGGAGGAAAAACCAGCAAGAGTGCAGATAAACTATTGTCACCAAAAGGTGAGACAAAAAAATGTCAACTATGTTACACTAAATAAGATGCATCAACTAAGAGAGACATACAGTTATCATCTGTATTTAATATTTCACTGTTCAACAATTTTCAACTCAACTTTCACAATTAAGTCCAATATTCTTTTGTCAAAACTGTTTACACTAAAGATATTCCAAAAGTTACATTGTCACAATTATAAAAAGTGAAATGTTTCCAATAAAATGTTCCTTTATCTATAATGTAATAAGTTACTAGAAATAACTACAACTTACTAAATCAAATTATCCAGGTACATGACTTTACTATAGAAGAACTAAGATTATGATTTATAATTATTAATTTGAAATCAATCTGCTTTGCCTCAGCATTTTTTTCACACCACAGAAGAAAAAAACATACCTTTGATGAATCTGAACTTTTCATATATGGTTCAGCACAATGTGTAATGCTTCCCTGTAATACCTTTTCTACTCTAGCCACAAGGAAAATGTCAGTATGAGGACATGTGACTGAGAATATTCCCTAGAAATGAAACGAGAGATAAATATAGAAGGAAAATGCACATTTTATATCACATAATAGAAAGCAAATGAAATCATGTAGGAAACTTGTATCCAAA
Organism: Pseudopodoces humilis; assembly: GCF_049639895.1. Classification (NCBI taxonomy): domain Eukaryota; kingdom Metazoa; phylum Chordata; class Aves; order Passeriformes; family Paridae; genus Pseudopodoces; species Pseudopodoces humilis. The sequence continues at coordinate 38,988,756 of NC_142201.1, read as the reverse complement.
ATCCTACTGGTACTTCAGGTTCCTAGTTCTTACCTGCTTTGGATATTGCAAGACAGCTTCATTAATGTCCTGAATTCTGTGTAAGCTGTCACCACTGCCATTCATCATTTGTTGAGATGCACTGGACAGCATGTGCCTTACTGAGGCGTGGTTCAAATCAACATGGAAATCTGCTGAAATCTTCCTGTTGTTTTTAATATCAAATAGTGACAGTGTGACAAAGAAAGGTTCTACCTAGACATGATATAGAAAAAAAAAAAGGATCAAGTGTCAGTGCTGGCATCTAGATCACTGTAAAAATGCACATAAAAAAAGATAAGTAACGTTTTCATGAACACACATGGCCATCACCCTAGGTATTATTGACAACATGTAAAAGACAATAAAAGAAAAATGTCTTTCTTCACCACCCAACAAAAACATTAGCAACTAAGTTACTTTTTGTAGGATTTAGGCCTTCATTTTGATTTAAAAGAGTAAAAATCCCCATAATATAAATTTCTCAATCACAGTAAGGAATCCTTGTCATTAAGGACAGTGCCAACCAAACATTAGGACATTCATTTCCGAATTAAATAGAAAGTAATTAATTATTTACATTTGTTGTTGGTCCTTCTTCATTTTCTGCAACGCAGCTTTGCAAATTAAAAGATAAATCATTACACCTCACAAGAATTTTTTTTCCAAATTTCTCTTCAAATGGCTTCACTTCTGGTTCAATACTGGAAAAGTCAAGTTTCTTTAAAAAGAGAAAAGAAAAATTAAGGTCAGTTTGCTTTCATCTCAACATAAAATACCCCGGTTTCCTTGTAAGAAGTCTAACCTGTGCATCTGGGTCCAGGGCAAAAAGTTTAACTCTGCTTTCAGTTTTCAGCTTGATTTCTGCTTCTCTGGTACTCTGTTCAAAATAAGAAAAGAAGTCTTGATATCACACTATTAAAGTTGGCTTTAATTTCATGCCTTTTTCTGCGATGTTCAAAGCTCCACACATCTTTGATTCATGCATTCATTTCTCCCTCACTCAGCTTTGTACCTCCTTAGTTTACACTCATCCAACATGTCTAAGCACAAAGTGAGAGCCTCTTTTCCTAATGTTTTTTTTCCAGCCCTAGAAGTATAAAACCTTACATCAGCAACATATAGCCTTCCAAGCTCATGGAAAGTACACTTCAGTGTAACTTATGTATCTGCCTCCTTAAATAATAACTTTCATAATCCTAATTTATTCAAATAAAAACACACAGTATGATTGCAGGTTAAAGCTCAGAGCTATCCTGAGACCATAAGACTGCTCAGGAAAAAAAGAGATCACCTAAATTAAGAAACACCATCATAGCTCACTTTCTTTTTTCTTTTTCTTGGTTGCTTTTTCTTTTTTAACTTTTCTTGAGCCCTACTGCCAAAGAAGTGGTTTTCCTGTGAGTAGCTGGAGAAAACCCAAAAACTTCCAAAAGATAAATCTCTCACATTTAAAAGTTACTTTGCAGAGTTTGCTGTACACTGCCTGGGATTTGTGAATACATATCTATTAACAGTAAAACAAAAGTGTAACAAAATAGAATGTGAAAACTGATGGTATACATAGGCTACCTTTGAAAAAGGTATTATTTAAGGAGCATTCTATGATTTTTCAAGTCACAGAGCATGACAAATGACCAGATCCATGTACCAAAATTACCCATGCAGGAGAAATGCCATTCTTAAAGTAGCAGCTGGCTAAACAAGGATACAAAATATTACACTACAGGCAGGTGTTTCTTTTTGGATCAGCCTGTATGGGTTAAAAGAAGTTATAAACCCAAAATGCTCATCACTGACCATCAGCAGGAAGTGATCTACTGTCTACATCTGCTTTGCTGGAGACTGAAGCAACTTCTACTATGTCTCAAGAGAAAGAAAAAATAAAACACAACAAAAGAACAATCTCTAAGAGCTCATAACAGGTTCATAACAGGAATTAAAAAATAATTTGGCTTAAAGGATGTATTACAGAAGAGAAATTTCTGAGGTGCTATTTTGAATATAAATGCTCCAATGGTTTTAATTTACTTTACTTTGTTAACTTTAACACAAAGAGAAGAAAAGAGGAGAGTTGCTGTGAAAGAGACGACCCAGATATTCAATACCAGCAGAGTTCTGGCAGAATTAGCTTCTACCAGTTGAACAACTGGAATAATAGAGAAACACAGGAAATGTGAAGAAGTTTAAGGATGGCAAGAAAGTTGTGTGCATGTTTTGCAAAGGTCATATTTAGTGGCAAGAACTGAGGAAGATAACCTAGCCATAGGAGCTAGACAGAAACAGCATCAGCTAAAGCATCTTGAATATTTTTAGATTCTTTAGTGTTTTGCGCATGAAGATCAGATGATTATATGCATTTTTGACTGACAGATCAGAGGCAGTTGTCAAAACTCAAGAACTGAAATGCACCATGTTACCATGAGCCTAGCCTATAGCACAGCAGTGGCTCTGCAATTCTATTTTCTCATCTGTAAAACTCAGACAATATTTTCCCACCTCAAGGTATTCTGAGACCAGTAACAGTTAATGAGGTGCTTGGGAACACTGATCATGACAGTCAAGCTATTTGAGAGGTCAAATTTATTTTTAGGTTAATAAATGCAACAAAAAAACAAACAATCCCAACCAACCACAAAAAAAAATCTACTACAAAACCCCTTCATTTACTCTTGGTAGTTGACTTACAGATAAAGGGAACACGAAATAGGTAGGAAAGACAGACTGAGACAGATGTGTGCGCATCTATGCACTGAAGTGCAAAATACCATCTTGCTGTTCTACACTAACAGCTATTGATAGAAAAAGGAAAGCTTGGAGATGTATGTACTCACAAGGGTTAAACCCTCCCTAGGAAGTCTGGTTTTTCCCTACTGTCAGGTGCTCTACAATCACCCCTGAAGGAATTTCTCTCTCCTCATAAGGATATGAGGTCAGCTATTGTGAAATTTTCCTTCTAGAACCAACAAAAATAATAGAGTAGCTATAAATTCTTCTAAAAGAAAGCCCAATGCCTTGCAAGGCTTCCACTGGGGAAAAAAGAACCAAATCCAAACAACAGCTGAAAAGACAAGGCAAGAAAGAATAAAGGACAAAAAAATTTCCTCCAAACAAACACCATTTATATAAAGAAATCAAGTTAAGACTCAAAGAGTAATGTAAATGGGCAGATTTGCCCTGTAATTTTCCTCAGGAAAAAGAAGGCTAGGATAATACATTAGAGCAAATTATTTTGAAAGGCAGTGTTTAGTAAAAATGAATTAGAAGGGGAAATTTAAAAAAAATATTTTGAAGGAAACAGAAAAGTAAATGGGTTGTAACAATGGAATAAATAATAATAATAAAACATGCCAGTGCTTAAAGAGCTGAGCAAAAATAATATTCTAAAAAATAATGAGCTACAAGAGCTGCATGCTTCTGATCCAAAAGTTATGGAAACAGGAAGTGGCAACTGTAGTACTAAAACTATATGCAGGTGCTGCAGCCCTGAAGTCCCCTCTGGAAGGAAAATGGACCATAAGCACTATAATAACTGACTGTAAAGAAAAATCTTCCATACAATAAGAGCATCTAATTTCTTATTTATTTCTGAAACAAATTTTCACAGCCTCACGCAAATATGCTATTTGATGCTTACAGCCATTCCAAGGAAACCTTCATTATATGCACCATAATCCCAATTAATTTCCAAGTACAGCCATAGCTGGAGCTAGACTACCACATGACAGATTTTTGTGTACATGTCCTAAATTGATTTCAAAGCAGTAACAGAAAGGATTAAGTCAGCCATCTGATTTGGGTTCTAAAAGCTTGTTAATGTGTTCTGGCTGGATCCTTTGGTATGTTAGCTACTATAGTAGATAGAATTCGGTTTGCTTATTCTCAGTTCATAAACTGCACTACCTTCAGGAGTTACTAGGTCGGACAGATCCTCAGAAAAGAAAGGGAGAGCATTCCAGAGAATGGTCAAGGAGAAAAGTTTCAATACTCCAGACTGTACCACACAGAAGAAAGAGTAAGGAAGTCACAAGAAGGAGTTTGGATTCTGAAGCCTCAACAAAAAAGGTCACCAGTTTCAGTTTTTGGGTGATTTAACAGAAGTTTCTCCCTTACAAAACTCACAAATCAAACTGCAACACATAACTCACAGATTTAACTGAAATAAAGTCTGCAAATGGCCTGAGGAAGAGTTACTGTTACTTTCTATTTGGTTCCATTGTATTTCATGCTTGTTTCTATCACACTTCTCTAAGAACAAAATTGAAAAGCAAGAACCATGGCAACACAGGAAGCATCCATGGACCTGCCAGTTCATTATAAACACAAACATCTTAAAATACATTCACTTCATCACTGCTACTAAGCTGGTTTTTAAGTCTAAAAATAAAAATAAAACTTGACTTCAGCATAACCAGATTTCTACAGAAACACTTTAACACTTACCTGAATACAATAAACCAATACAAAATACAATGATTTAATAAAATAATAAGACATGCTGCATTTAAACAGCGTATTAAGATTTATATAGGGAACTTCAAGACAGTATCTTGTTTCCTTCCAAAAGCAGAAAATAATGAGGCTCAATAACCACACCTATTCACAAAACAGCTTCTAAGCTTTCCATGCACCACAAACTGACTGGAAGCTTCAATCCAATGCCTTACCTTTACTGAAAGTTCATGTGGCTAACTTATGTTTAGTACTTTATATCCCAAGTTGACATTTACAATATATATTACCTTGGCAATTTCAGGATAGTAGTTATCAAAACTACTTGATGAGCTTTCCAGTTTGCTTTGTTCATCATCTGAAATTATAAAACCTCATTTTAAAATAAGTATAAAAATTCCAAAGTGCTCGCAAAGCTCCATAGCAAAAGAATGTAATCGTTTTTATTCTCCTACCCCCTCAAAAATGACAACTGCATCATTTTGATGCAGTGATTTCTTGAAAGATACAACCAGTTACAAAAATCATTAAAGCAGCAGTTATTTCTAACCTTACTAGAACACATCTTTAATTTTAATTTTGATATCTGCATGGGGCAATCAGTGCACAAACTTACATTACTCCTTCCACAATGCATTGTAACTTGATTTCAAAACAAGTTCCTTCTGTTCATTAGGTTCCCAGCTCTACCCACTAACAGTTACTGGATTTACAAAGCAGCCATTCAGTTAGCTATAAACATCTTGCAGTGTTAAGGTCAACTAAGGACCACAGACTGAAATGTCTTTCCCAGAGTTAGATGCTTCTCCTTTTCAGATTTGCTTTTGCTGCAAACATCACATTAAATTCTGACAGTCTTTGAAGACTGTGATACCTCATTTTAAACTCTAAGGATCCCTTTTGGTACTTTGTACTATCTATAAAAAACCAACTTTCTAGAATAACCCCCAGGTTCTTCTGGATATGCATACAGTTGGTTTCACACCAGTTTTGCTCCCCATCCACCCTCCAGAGGAAAAGTGAATGAGAGGACATCTACACTATCCTTTTATCACTGAAATACTGGTGACATACATTGCATTCCTTACAGATACTTGCCTTACCTATTCTTAAAGAGCTCTAACAGGATTCTACACCCAAGCAGTCTATTTCAATACTGGCAGGAAATATTTCTGGTCAAAGGAATTATATTTAAATTTAAGCCCCACAATGTAACCATGATTTCTACCTACAGTGACCACAGAAAAGATTATTTCATTTTCAGCAGCATTTTACACATTTCAAAACAAGTCCATCGTAACTTTCTTTTCTCCCTTAAACTGCCTCAGTCCTGATTTTACATTATGGGTTCTACTTTTCTAGATTTAAATCAGCCGCATAATTATTTTCTGGACTTAAATCAATACAGAACAGTACTGTTTTAATGCCCAGAAGGTCGAAATGCTCATCAGTTGAAGTGGATAGTAAAAAGGCCTGTAATTTTTATGAACAAGGAAAACAAAAAAAATTTAGCCACATTAAAGCCTTTCTTTCCAAAATGCATGTAAGAAGACATGGTCACATAACATTAGCCTTGCTAGAAGTCCTGCTTACCTTCATGGGACTCGCCATTTCTTTTTTCTTGCATTGCAGCCTCAAAGTTAAGCTGAAGGATTTTGTTCAGAGTGTTTATCCACTCTTCCATTTCAAGTTCACTGTCTGCAGCTAAAAGGAAACTACTCTTGTCTTGCATCTTGAGCTCAAATGCGAAACGTCTGACTTTATTGTTCTATAAGAAAATAAAAGACCTGTGTAGCACTTCACATACTGTCTAACCACCATCAAAGGAAGTTATACATCTTTCAGATATTCTATACAAAAATACAGTTTGATATTTTGAAAAAATGCATCATAATGACACTTTCTGCTCTCTGACATTTGACCTTTTGAAGTAATTTGTAGCACTGCAACAAGTGCAAGTAGGAAAGAGAACAGCTTGTCTTCCAGTTTCCAGTAATCATTCTGCTTGCAATCATTTTATAAAAGCCCAAATAGCAATTCTTTATGTACTCAGATCACCTAGAAATGAAGCCAACTAAGGTCTACTGAAAAAAAAAAAAGGAAACCAAAAGTCCATATTATATTTGAGTGACAACTGTTTGCAGACTGGGATTTTATACTGGAGGTAAAATTATATCCAACATCAACCCCAAATGCCTCGATATTGTCAGTCATATAGATATACATGAAGCTCTTTTTTCCTCAACCATTTCTGTCATCCTTCTCTGCACAATTTAAATCAGGGTTTCAAATGCTACTTAGCCTGACTCATATTTCTGGGAAAGAATTCAGAAGTCTTAAATGAAAATTCTATATTATCATCAATTTAGTTTTACAAATTGATAATGCACTAGATAAACATTAAAATAAACAGTAAGACAGACTTAATGGTTGGGAGATTTTTTGTTTAAGTTAAATTAAATGCCAAATTACATATTAGTTTCACTGTATCTCAGATTCTTCAATTAGCAGACTAACTACTTGTTGACAAAACAGTCAGCATTCTACCAAAGTTGAGTTTCTGTCAAGTTTACAAACAAAAATGTGAACGTCAGACCTAAGGCAATCTTACTAGTTGAAATTAATTCTGAAATAAATGAAAAATCCTGAGAAAAGTAACCTCTCTGTTTCACAGTATAAAACCTTGACACAGGCAGTAGCTTTCACAGATCTCAGCTTTCACAAAACACTGAATTAGAGCAACTATGCCTATACATATGGCTGGATGTGTGAATAGATACACTGCATATACGATGTGCTCCACATCTCTGATCAGAAAGGTCTCTATAAATTTAGTATTAAAGTAAAAACCACAACAAAATGAAACCAAATTCAAAAACACCAAAGAGAATTCCAGGAATTCTAGTCTCTATTTAAGTTTGGGAAAAAAAGAAATCCACACAAACCAAAAACCTCAACCAAGCAAAAGCCCCCTATTGCACAAATTCAGCATTCCTCTTAATACAAGTTCTGTCGAAGGAGCATGTTCTGGTCTAACACCACCCGATAAGTGAAGTCAATATTTCTCTCAGGCATCTACTGTCTTTGAAGAAATAAGTAAGCAAATGCACTGAATGAACTCAGACCAGAAAAGTGTTATAGCACTGCAATAGGAACTAATCTCCCCTCACTAAAAAGACTGACTCTGAAACAAGAAGTTTCATTCTGAGACCAAAATCTTGTAAGCATAACTACCTATGAAAAAACATTTCTATTAATTCCATGTCAAACTACTTTTAAGTAATTTGGCTGGGGTCCTTAGAAATCTTTTCCTTTGTTTTCCTCTTCTGTTAAATAGAAGTGCAAGTTCAACTGTGTACATACCACTTTTTCCCATATGAGTTTTCAAATGCTAATTCAACACCAATAGTAAGTAACAGTAAAATAATAAGGTCATCCAGAAAGGATACAGAACATAATACAAGATAATTTAACTACAAGTCTGGAATAGGGACACTATGTATAATATTTGGTTGTTTAAATCAGCATTTATTTGGCCCCCACCAAAAATTCAAGCAGAGAAAACAGTTACTTCCAAACCCCTTTATTCTGGCCACTGAATGACTACTTAGCTTCTTGGAAGTGAGCATTAACTGGTTTTGATTTTGCACCTGATGCTAATCCATAACTAGTCTCAAATTTTTACATGCAGTTTTGAAGACCAGGTGCCAGGATGAATGAACACTGAGGGTACTGGACAATACAGTATAGCATTAGAGACACAGCCAACTATAAATTTCAAAGCATCCAAAGTACAGTTTTACTTAAAGATGACTGTATCAGCCCCACTTGCAGAAGAACAAAGGAACAGTAATACATTGTTTGTTTTGAAAAGCAAGCTTCTGGCAGAGTCTGAGGAAACTTGAGGTTAATTGGATTGAACTGACGGAATAGCAAGTATGGAACAGTATGAAAGTATGTATGAGGAAAAAGAGAGTTTCAGGTTTTAAATCCTAAAATGAAAGAACGGTTAGAGGTTAGAAGGTGCCTCTGGTCATCATTTCATCCAACACTCCCTCCTCAAGCACAGCCAATTAGAGCCATTTAGCACAGGATCATGGCCAGGAAGCTTTTGAATATCTCCAAGGACAGAGACTGCACCACCTCCCTGGGAAACCTGTGCCAGTGCTCGGCCACCCTCACAGTGACAAACAGTTCCCTGATGTTCAGAGGTAACTCTTTGTGTTCCAGGTTGTGCTCGTTGCCTCCAGCCCTGTTACTGTCACTGGGCATCACTGAGCAGAGCCTGGCTCTGTCCTCTTTGCACCCTCCCTGCAGGTATTTATATACATTGATGAGATTACAGCCACGTTTAGGAACCACTTTTATGTTTGTTGGCTTGTTTCAAAAACACAAATTAAAGTCATTTCAATAGAGTTGGCCAGAATTGTATCTCTAAGGCAAAATAATTCCTGTAAAATTATATATAGAGCTTGCAACATGATAAAATGTATTACAGTTATAAGATTTTCATAGGAGTTATCTACTAAATGTGTATCCAAACAATACTACAATATTTGGGGGAAAAAATCCTCTGTAAAGCTGCTTTATCTCTTCGTGTAAATCTTCAAACAAGTTTATACTACAAAAATATTATTTAAGCAATACATTTTTATTAAACTTTGCCTATTTCTGTACAAGTTAAAAAAAACCCTAAGACCCATGGGGTTTTTCCAGGTATGCTGTGCCTGTTACATGCTGAACAGTTACATGTTGTACTATAAATACATAGCACAATCACAAAAAAAAAGAAAAACAATCTTTTCTTTGGCACTTGCTACTGACAAACATTTTACCAAAGCCCTTAACTTTTCAAAGTAAAGAAAAGCACAGAAAAGTAACATTAGAAAGGTCAAACAAAAGCATCTGGAAGGGTGTTTGAATTCGATACAATTCCTGCAACAGAAATCCCACACAAGAAGCTATGAAAAACATTACAGCTCATGCAAGCACAAAATCTAACTGAAATAAACTTCAATTTTATGCTGTCATAACTTTGCCAAGTTTGGGGTTCTTTGTGCATTTGTCTTAGAATCTGGTTTGCTAAATACTTGACATGAACTAGTAATTTCTGTTCTTTTCAGAAAGATTTCAAAAATTCAGTCTCCTGCCCTTTGAAATCTTGTTCACTTGCTTTGGCAAGATATAGCCTATTTGTTCCTCTGCATAATAGGTACTTATCTACATTCAACAACACTAATCTATATTTTAAATAAAAGTTCCCTAATCTATATTTTAAATAAAGTTTCCCTTGCTAATAAATAAAGAATTAATTGGCAAACAGGCAGAATAATTATAATTACCTGAACCACTCCCATGCATGAATCTAGAAATATTGATCCTTTAGGTTCTTTTGATATTTTTTCATCTTTGTAGAAATTGAGATTATAGGATCCATCACCAAGTTGGATTAAGTGGAAAAATCTTCTTTTAAATGACTAGTGAAAATAAAGGAGGGAAGAAGAACAGTGACAACACTAATATTAATTAGCTTCATATTACATACTCATAAGTGCTATTTACACAGTTTATAGAAAAAATGCTTTTATTTATAGACAACATAATCAGTATCTGCAGAAAAGGAAACAGAAACCATGAATGAAAAAAAATTAACTTATGATATCTGCAGCAGGATTTTACTATATCATCTGACAGTATCTCTGACCTATTGAAAACTGACTATATAATATACATAAGAGGCAAATTAAAAAATCATAGTTTTATATAAAATACAAGAATACAAACAAATAATGCCCCCTTCCCCCCACATTACACAGTCCCTTTTCCACTAAAATCACACCAGGGTACAGTTATGGAAATTTAACTCCTCTCACATACTAGATTTTTCATGGCTTTTTTTTCTGATTTACATATAATAAAATGAAAGCAAGGTTTCAGATATATGAAGTACATGCAAACTTCCCTCTTTCTTTTCATACAAATTTTTTAGAACTAAACCACATACCACAAATTGACCTCTCCAAGGCACAGGGTTATTTAATATCAGTGTTCAGTTATTTTGTCATATGTAAGATATTCTTGAACTTACTCTCATTGTCACACTGATTGCACTGTTCATGTTGCCTTTGTACAGCCATCCTTGTTTTGTTATTCCACCCTTCTGAGACCCAAGAGATGCTGCATCCTGGAGATGAAGAAAGGAATACAAGGAAAGGAAGAAAGAAAAAAAGAAGAAAAAAGAAAAGGTAAACTTTTGCATCACAGCCCACGTGGTATTTATCAATAATTTCAGAAGTCATTTTAGAAGCTGGAATAACTATGTTCATAACATCATGATAATAATGTACCATGAGTCCCTGCTGAAATTCTATAGCTTTTCCATTATTTTATTTAAAGACCTGGGATGAGATTGACCTCATCTAACTTTTAATATGTAACCTGGCCACTTCTACAGGCTTTATCTACAGCCACCAGGATGATCCAGCCTATAGCTAAATGTTAGTCAAGACAAATCCAAATGAAACAGGGGAATAAACAGTCAAAACTTAAAACATTTCCTTACATTTACCTTGGAACCTTTTCCACAGAGTGTAAGAATTTTTACCAATTTCTATTGCCAAAAAGAACAGTGCCAACACATGCTTATCCAAAACTTCAGTGGAGATTTATCAAACCATTTTGCTTTACATAAAGTACTTCAAAGACATTGCTTTCTTAAGAATTTAAAGAGAATAAATTCTTGAATTGGATCTGCCCTTTTACAGATCAGAATCAAAGCTTTGCAGAGAGAACAAGACTGAACTTGGCAGCAACAGCAAGTTCACAAACAGCAGATCCAATACAAGCATCACACATCACACCCACTGCCTGTACAACACATCCATCTGCCAGTGCAGAGAACTGAATGACTGCATCAAAAACCTTAGGATGTTAACAACTACCAAAAAGCAGCACTCTGCTATCAAAACAGATCAAAAAGACAGATTTATAACTGCCACAGAATAAATATTAAATCACCAGTTCCAAGTAATCTTTTAGAGTACTATGAAGCTGACATAACCATGGTTTCCAGTTGATGTAGCCCATTTTGAAACAAAACTGTTAATGAATTAGACATGTAGGAGGATTTTCATCCATCTAGAGGAGAAATACTCCTGGTAATTTTTACTGAAACATTCAGAATTAGCTGAGCATCCAGCTGAAAACAAGAATCACAAAACATCCTTGAGGTACCTCAAGTACTTTTTCTAATTCCTTTTCTTGGCTGTTAAGAAAACATGCAACAAAAACTGGTTATGTAAGGGGGAGAGAGTCACTAGTTCAACAACTGAACATTAAACCAAATCTTGGAATAATATGAATTTGTTTCTGGAACTGAATCAAGGAACATTCTGTAAAAAGTTACTAGGTAATTTATTTACAGCTTATTCAGTCTGTCTAGCTTGCATACTCATAAGCCCACGAACATGTGAACTTCAAAAAACTGTGAACAGAAGGCAAAAGATGCATCAATCTGACATTTTAAAATTTACAGTCAGCTTGGTACTATTGAAGTTAGGGCAAATAAGGATGACATGGTCATCAACTATCAGAGCATCTGATATAATGGCCCAAAGGCATAGACCAGAAATACTCAGTAAATTTTCATTTGTCCTAAAGAGTTTCACTGTCCAAGCAACACAGTCACCTTTTTTTCATATTTTCAAGTCATTAGCCTCCACTGCTGTTCTATTACCCAGATAATTACTTTTCTTGTACAAGAATAAAGACACAAACACAACTTAAAACACGGGGTTTCCAAATCTGACTCTATATGACTCCTCATCTCCCCTGGCATGAGTTAATCCTAAGGAAAGGGTTGGTTTAAATCACCTTTACAAGTATAAGGTGATGAGTAGATGATGAGTTATAGCCAAAATTTGGCACAAAATGCTTTTCTGCAACTGCACAAAACATGTGCATACGATCATCTCACATGACTAAAATCCATTCATTATCCATTCATTACCTGTGTTAACAAAAATTAAGATTTAGCTCTATTAAGACTCCAGTTCCCAGTCTCTGAGGGGCACAATTTCCCAACTCTGTTGAGCTGCATGCTGTTTTCTAGCAATAAAACTGAGCATCATTTAGGCCTCTCTAGTTATACCATTTCTCTCTGTCAGCCAGAATTCCTGCCTACAGAGCCAAAAAGCTACTGAATCTTTCCAGCTGACCATCTGTTAATACAAAGGAACCCAGGATCCAGTTGTTAACACACAACTCTCACACTGAAAACATACTTCCTGTTTTCAACTGGTAAGGTAATTTCCTCACTTTTATCATTACTGCTGCACACTGTGCTGCACTTTTTAAAGTGATCTTTCCCATAAACTTGGCTCCAAAGTTTACTTCAACAGCAACTGTTTCAACAAAAACAATCCTGTATCTTGATCCCATACTGGATTGAAAAATTCCATTTGCAGACATCAACCTGATGGCCTGATAGCCCTGATAGAATTAGTTTTGGATAGGGTTAATTTTCCTTTTTATTAATGCATGATTAAATTAATCTTTGTCTGATTTTCCACCAATTTTTAATCACTTATAGCTTTTTGTTTTCTATCTTAATAAATCAGTTTTCTTCAAACACAAACAAAAGCAAAACAAAATGACCAAACAACTTTCAATCTGAGGTTTGCATCTGTGCTTTTTGGCACAGATGAGGAAGAAACACCTCTTGCATTAAGTCTTCCCTTGATGAAAGAATTTATGGTCCCCCCCCCTACTCTATTGTCCCACCAACTTCCCTTTTCCTCCTAGCATGTATCTTTCTTGTGTTTATTTTTCAAGTTCCTCAAAGAGCAGCAGACCTCTCCAGTGATTGTACTTCTGAAAGAGATACCCTGTTCCTGCCTGTTCTTACAGGACCCAGGCAATCGTCTCTACTTACACTTCCAAGTACAACACATACTACCTGCTAATAGCCAAATTATAGTTTTTCAGTGCTTAACTGATTCCACTCATGATGTATTTCCTGATAAAAATTATATATCCATTTAATTTTTTAGTGTTTAACTCAGTTTTCTAAAACACTTCTGTTGACAGAAATATTATCACAATAAATAATTCCAAGTCTTTTAAATGTCATAATAGTTATAATAAATGTTATAATAGTAATCATAATTATTCCCACCCTACAAATAGGAAGTTTTGGATACAGATGTATGAAGTTATTTGTCCAAATTTCACAGGGCAGATTAATAGCAGTGCTGGGTAAATGTCAGCCTGGGACACTCTGATTGGGAATGTGTCTACTCAGATTAATTCCTCAAACAACTTCTTCATATTTAATCCCTTCATTTCATATGCAGCAGTTCTGAGTACCAGGAATTTAGAAGCAAAGTAACTGCCATGAGGTAAAAACCACAAAAAAGAAAAATGATTTTATTTTAATTCTTGTTTGAGATGTAAGAGTTTAAGTACTTGTAAGAAAAAGCAACAGGGGCATTTAAAAATGTGTTTTGAAACAGGGTGTGGTAAAAAATAAATAAATCATGAAAACAACAGGCAGTTGTTGAAAAAAGTCTTTGGCATTTGAAAAAGCCTTGAAAATTGCTTGATGCTATACATCTCTTCTTTGCCTAAGTCACTGACACAAGAGAAAATATCTCAGAGTTTTGTTCAATTTTTTATGCTTTTGTTTGTATGACAGCTCTCCAAGTCTTATCCTATACTCAAATTTGTGATGAACTGATTTTGGCTCACACTGTATGCTACACTGTCATGTAGCATGCTGAAGTGTGTGTGCTGTTGTTGTGCTGGAACAGATTCACCTATGATTTTACTTAATTCCATGATTAAACTGTAGGAAACACTTCTCTCTGGAAACCTGTCTACATAGACAGAGTATAAAACAGATTTTATGACAGCTGAATGATTATATGTCACCAAGTACTAAAGCTTCAATTGTATTATCTGTCAAAACTTTTTCTAACTCAACTGACAGACCTCAGAGAACAAGGTTATTTGAAAGGAGACAGGTAAAATAACTAATTTGTTTCCCAATAAGGTGGTTCAAGCATCTCTGTTTTCACGTACAGACATCAACAATTAACCAAACTCACAACCTCTACACACCCAACGTTCTTTAATGAAAACAAAAGAAAGTAAGGAATTGCTATTATCTCACCTCATCTTTATCTGCTTCTTCATCCACTTCATATAAATGAACAGGGAGCTTGTCTGGCTTTGTGCCTTTACTACAAAAGAAAAAGCTTCTGAAGTACTAGGAATTTTGTGATTAGTTATATATTTTATTGGTGCAAAAATTAAGATGTTATTTTCCTTCCAAAGGGGAAAAAGCACAGGAATAACTAAGTAAAAACATGTATTTTTCATTAATTCTATATCTTAGAAAGCAATTTTTCTCACTTGTACATCTGGCCACCACTTCACTTTTGTTCTGCTTGTCACTGTGCTACTGTGTAATTGAAGAGAACAAATGCCTTCTCATTCACTGCATTCCTAATATCTGATGAGTAAGAATTCATACCTGCAACCACTGGCTCCTTGCAGGACAATGCATTTTTTTAAATTCCTATTGTGGTTTCTGTTCAGGGCAAGTGAAAACCAGGTACTGACTTGTACAAAACCTGTGAGTAGATCAGAACTTTCCACAAGGTAAGGTAACTATTTCTTAGCCAATAGATGCAAGAGAGCAATTAGGAAAGACATAGGTCCTTCCAGAGTTGGGGTATTCGGAGCATTTAGCTTCTCTCAGACATTCTGAATTAAGGGTCTAATCTCTATACTCTTCCCAGAAAACTTTGAAAAACTGGAAAAACATTTCTCTAGCAGATGGTTTAGAAAGTTTGTAACAGATGTCAGTTAGGCTTTGAGTCATCCTGTGAAAACCTGCTCTAACCATCTCAGTTAGGTTCTATTCCCCAAGCTCCTAAAGGGAGTTCCAAAAGCTGCCTTTGAAAACAGGATATTACCATTTTAGGTTCATCTAAACATCAGCCTGTTTTAGTTATCATACTTAAATTCACACTGTCAGTGATACAACTGCCTGTTAATAAGGCAATGTTATTACAGTACCCTCCCAGAAAATGGTTTAACATGGTATTACACATTCAAGTTCATCAATTCCATCCTACAAGTCTTTATCATCTCTACTGACCATTAAACATGGATATAGCATATTTCAGTTTACACATATTAACATACTTCTCTAATAAATAAGTCTATATTAAATGCAAAGTTCCTCCACAATTTCAATTTATCATACCACTAAATAAACTAAATAACATACTTACTTTGGAAGCTGTCGAAACTCTCCTGAGTAATCTTCATATCTATAGTTAACAATATGCCAGTCTGAATTGTAGGTTTTGATACACTGTTTAAATGAAAACCAAGTATCAACATTAACTGCCAGAAGATTAAAGGTATTCAATGGACACAGCACAAGAAAAGCTCTTAAGATATGTCTGTTTATGAACTATTATGGTTACATATCTCTGAAAATGCTGTACATTTCCTATCTTTTGCAATTGTCTAATGCAATATAACTTTCTGGAATAAGTTATATGTTTCAATGCAATGTTATCATCTGTTAGACATCTATTTAATAAAACCAGAAAATGGTGAATGCACTCAGCATCTGGATTAACCATCTTCAGTCGTCCAAAAAATTAAACCAGCATTTTGCCACAGCTGAAAACGTGGCCAAGCCTTTAGAAATCTCAGCTGAAGTTGAAAACATGACTGAGCCCTTAGACAATTCAGCACAAAAACAGACACCTTATTAAAATAGAATATTCAATTGTGCACATACTGATACAGAAAGCCAAAAACATCTTTTCCTTGAATTTATACTTCCAGTGCAATTAAATTAATACTAAAATTGAAACTGTATGCTTGCAGTGGTTGAAAAGCAATTATGTCATTAAGTTCTGATCTAGATCACAGGAAATACCATTTTACTCCACCCATATTGTTACAACATAAAAGTACCGATTTATCTTGGCTTTGAACAAAGTAACATAAAACTGACAGAATCTGTTGACAGAAACCATTCTATGCAAAATTTTATGTTACACAATAAACCTACTAATACACAAACACAGCATCCAATAAATCGTAAATACTTTCTTTATATTTCAAAACATGAGTTTAATACTCGCCAAGCAATTGTTTCAGCAGAAACTCATTAAACTTCATGAATTACCTCTAACAGTCCTCCCTCCTCTTGTCTATCCTCTTCAAACTTATCTCAGAAATGTTTAGGTTAGGTATTAAGGGTATGTATCGGTATGGATAAATCACTTTGATGTAGATTCAGCTATCTGGAGCTCCTCCAGTCTTACTGGAGTTACAACAGGCATTTACTTGTTTCAGATGTTAAAATATTGCTTAAATTGTATCAGTAGAAAACCAGTAGATAATATAAAAAAAAAGGAAAAACAATTGAACCTTTAATTCCTTAAAGGCTTCAACAAGACAATAAATGAAGAGCAATCTCACAAAAGCAATGGAATGCCAACATAAGCAAACAGTTCTGAGAAACTTCAGGGTTGAGGATGTTTCTTCTACATATAGCACACAAGTTGAAATGTCATAATGGATTTTGGCCTCCACAAGTCTTACAGTTCTGGATACCTCTGTTCCAGCAATCTGTAAAAGATTACTATGAACAAAGTAAGAATGGCTGGTGTGAGATACTTTATCAGAAAAAACAAGTCACAATGATTCATTCCAGATATACTAGTGGATCCAATATTATGTATCGAAATCACCCACGTTCATCTGGAAAAGACAAAAGCATAATGAGGGTGGGGGAGAACCATCCGCAGAAGCCAATGAGGCAAACAAAATAATTAAAAGCTATCCTGTAAAATTTCTTTTCCAGCCACCAATGGAAAAAATACTGGGTTTTAATACTGGGTTTTCCTGGAAATTTTGCCTTGAAATAATTGACAACTAAGTGGCAAGAAATACTTAATTCTTTTTCCAGGGCTTATTTTTCTGTTTGTTTTAAATGGTAAAGGAAGGAGAAGAAAAATAAGTCAGGTATCATATTGTTATTACACACAATCACATGCAACTTCAGTATTACCTCAGTTACAAACAAGCTCTGAGCCTCTTTCTCTGCATTTTCAGGAACTGTTGAACGAATGTATCGACTCTGTCGCTGCAATAATGCTGTCTGATAAACAACAAAAGCAATTAATGAAGCTTGCAATTAAAGGGAAGATGACACATTATGGCCACACTCAGTTACATTACTATAATGAAGAAAAGCTCAGCAGAAAACATCCTATGAGTATGATGTTTTAGAATAGCATTTGCTTCAAGTAACATGTTCCCTTTTTCACAATAAGGGCAAGACTGGAATCAGTGAGAAATAGATGCCATAGGACAGTTTACCACTACATTGTCAATATGTGGAAGAAAATACTAGAAAAACATAATTCCACCATGACAACATAACTCCAACATGTAGAAGACATTAAGGCAGTGTTATTACTACACATATAAACTATTTTTCCAGGAAGGTAAGAAAACCACACCCAAATGAAAGAGTAATTTAACTGCAGAACAAGTGACAAAAAGTAAGACTACACTAAACTGCAGGTTTAGAGAGAAAGTGTGGATCACTGAAGTATATATGCACTTCAGCCTACCAAGTCAGGACTTATTCCTATCTTATGCCAGAACTCAGAGAGGCACAGGAAGGCTGCCAGAGAGCAGAAAATCTCTCTGTAACCATGAAATTCTGCTTCTCGGACCTGTGCTGAAGTAAGCCTTAGGATTCTTTACATTTGTAAAGTGAAAAAGATGAAAACTTAGCAAAATCTCCTGAACCACAAATGAAAGCAAGCACACAGCAATATAACTTTTTACAGTATGTGGAAAAGAATCCCATTGCTTAGGCCATCAAAGGTGAACAAGAGTTTACACAGCCAGGGTCTGGAAGGGGGTTGTGGTCCCTCACCTGTTAGTTATACTCCACACATCCAGGAAGGATCAGATAAAAATGTGACAAGAGAAAGCTCCACATGTAATGTTGAAAAATAAAGGGCATGTAAGTAAATTACCTTATCTCTGTTAAGAGTTTGATCCATAAGGTGATTGATTATTTTAGTCATTACCAAAGCCTCACTCCATTAACTGGGGAAGGTATTTAAGTAAGAATATCCAATTACAGTAAAGATTGAAAGGGGGAAAAAATAAATCCTGTAGTCATGGAGAACTCACTCATCTAGTCCAGAGCACAAAAAGTGACAATGTTCCTTGGGTGGGAGAGATAGGGAGGTATTAAAAACAAATACCACAAACCCCAAAATATTTCATGGGACCAATAAACCTTGCAAACTACAGTTAAAACAAAACAAAACAAAACAAAAACAAAAAAAACAAACAAAAACCCCCCAAAACCAAACAAAAAACCAAAAAAAACCCAAAAAACTGCAAGAAGATACACATTTATATGCTAACAGCTTTAAAAATGAAGCTTTCTTAACTAGAAATATCTTCAAACCATATTAAGTATTTGTTCTCGCAAGCTATGAAAATAATAAAAACTTCTATTAAGAGTAGTAACCTACGTTAAGACCAGAATTTCTAGATACTATTCCAATGAAATAGTCTGATATTTGATGAGAAACTATTTATACTTTATATAATAAATAAATATTATATGCAGTATTTATATATAATCTATAAGCATACAGTTATACTGTGCTTTCCCAAAAAAAAAATACTGTTTCAAGAAAAACCAGAGACTAAGGTGGCTTCTTTTGAGATGCTTTTCATGGGAAATCCATGAACATATTGATCAAATTTTAATACTGTAGCATAATTTGGTAAACAGAATTTGCTGAACATACTTTTAAAATGTCTGCTGCTGTTACCCTGCTACACAAATATCAATACAACAGTAAGGGCTTTTTTCTAGTTGTTCACACATAAGAAGATTTTTATCTTAGTACTGTATCAATATCAGTGACAAAAGAGAAGAACCTGACTTGTCAATTTTGTTCATATTAGTAATTGCCTTAATGCATCCATCTCCTCCTCAGCACATCCAGCAGCTGCAGTAGTGCATCAAAGAGCAAGGAAATGCAATGAGTGAGATACTGTAATTTAGACAAAATTCCTAAAAATTACTTAAGCAGCAGCACTATATTTTAAAAACAAGCATGCATATAAATACACCTTATAGTCCGAAAGAAAGGAAGGATTATCTTCTCAACAAACTGTCTTCACAACTACATTGGCTGAACTGTTCTGTAGAAACGAAACTTTTCAGCTCTCTGGGTTTGAGTGATCATTTGATTTATGGCAGCATCAGGAACTACAAAGTGTTCATCTCATGCTCTCAAAGAAAATTAAAAAATCCTTTTGATGACTCTGCTGCCAAAACTAAGGAAGGCCACTTGTAACATGAGCCAGGACTCACACACATTTACTGAGGGACACAGTTAACAGACTCTTACTGACACAACTTTCTGACTGAGTCCCAGGGATTTAGGATATGTTGAGGTCTCAGAATAGGCCACAGCAGCAAGAACATTTCACCAAGTCAACCAAGGAGTACTTGCTACCTGAAACCTGGTGGAATATGGATAGTGAACCTGTCCACAAGGAGTGCAGACTGCAATGGATATTCTTTCTGTCAGAAGGTTGTATTTCCCAGTGAGACTGTTACCACAGAGGCTCATGCTCCAGATGTAGAGACAGAAATTTTTCTAAAAGACTCAGTGGAAAAGATGGCAAGCTGTGAAATCCTGCCCTTAAAACACCCATGTGTCAGAAGTGACTTCACCTTTGCATGGGAAGTGTCAGATCCTTTGTATGGGAAGTGTCAGAACCTACATTATAAAGTTATTTCCAAACTAAATCAATTTATAATAGTTGGCTAAAGACTTAAGGAAAAACACAAAATAGATTTCAAAGAGAAAAAGTAATAGAGAAATTATTTTCAAATTTCAAAAATTCAAAATTAGTTATTTGACTAGTTTAATTTATGGTTTCTAAAATGAGGCTTTTACTTTTTATAGGGACTTTTTTTTACTTTTCATATACCAAAGATGTGCCTGTTCATAGAATGACCTGGATTTAGTTTTACTTCTGCAAAGCTGGCATAATATCTATTTTCAGAAGTACTTAACTCACATTAAATAAAAGCTAAGAGCTTTAAGTGAAAGTGTGTTAAATCCATATGGCTCAAACCCAAAAATAACAAAGGTGAAATGATGTCTAAGCTAAGCACCAAACTGCCTTCAAAATAACACTGCAATAACTTTGCAAAGACAAATTTAATATGGGTAGGAAAGCACCCACATTTTATTTGCTACAAGCAAATTTAGCCTGCATTTGCATTATTTGACAAGACAAAGGGGAATGGATTCAAACTGAAAGAAAGCAGGTATAGATGAGATATTAGGAAAAAGTTCTTTACTGTGAGGGTGGTGAGGTACTGGAAGCTGTGGATGCTCCATCCCTGGAGATGTTCAGGGCCAGGTTGGATGAGGCTCTGAGGAAGCTGGTCTAGTGGAAGGTGTTCCTGCCCGTGGCAGGGGGTTAGAAAAAGATGGCTCTATAATTTCTTGAAAAATTGAGATAGTACTCAAAAGTTAGGTATTTTGAAAGAAAAGAGAAAAAAGGTATTTAGGTAAAGGGTGACTTACTGCCACACACTAGTACTGCTTTGGGTTAAGGTTTCTTTAAATAATTTACCCACTGTGCTGTTAACATCAACATCACAAATTTTGCAGTCATTGAGTATAAGACTTTAACGTGATTGCCGCCACAATGAAGATGGCCTGTTTTAAACTAATGCTATTTAGTTATGAAGCCATTTAATTATCGAGCAAATTACTGAAATTCAGGCAAGAAATTTACAAGCCATGAAGAGGCACAAACTTGGATACAAGAGTATCCAATGGATATAGTCATTCATTCACTGCTACAGAGGAGGTGGCTCTTCCCACTAAGAGGCTAGAAGAGGGATAGCCTTGAAAAATTGGCAGCATTGCAACTGAGAGTAGCAAGAATATAAACAGAGATGTTCCAATGGGTGGCAGAAAAGTGGTTCTATCATCATAATTAACAAACACATTGTATAGGCACCAGAATGAAAAAGAGGACAAAAATGAAGCTAAAAAGGAACAGACTATACAAAGCATGAAGAAATTTAGACACCCCACTTACTAAGAATGAAAGCAAACTCAGTGATGCCAACATCAAACATGTCTGCCCCTATAAATGTGTTGAGAACAGGGTAGGGAGTAACCTGATAAGTGAATTCAGTGCAGAAAACTCAGAGCTTGAGCTTGTGAAAAGCAGCTGAAGCAATCTTCAAGTGGTAAATTAAAAAAGACCCAAGATATGGAAACGAAGTTGCTGATTAAGAGCTCTTCTGGTACCTACAGAAAAGCAAATCTTGCTATTATTTAGATATAATAGCATGAAGGGAAAAAAAACCCCTTGAAAGAAAAGAATTAAAAGCCTATTTTTTTCGATTTGAAGCTCTGCACAAAGCTGAACAGAAATCATATTCTTCTGAAAAGTAAATGAACTAACTGCTACCAAACCTATACAAAATGAGAGAAAACATGTTTCGTAACCTCAGCTAATCACGTCTGGGACAATGGCAAATGCACTTAAGTGGAAATCTGGAAAGGTTCCTGTAGCCAGATAACTGGCTGAAGAGCAATCCTTCAAACTTCATGAGTTTTCCAAGACTGGAGCATTTTCTTCTCCATCCTTGGTCAAATGTTTCTTTGGTAGTGATTTGAGCTTAGAGCTTCTTCTGACAGCATGTTTAGAGAACAGTCATACCAGAACAGAAAGAATTATTTTCCCCCTTTGTGTTGTTTTTTTCCCCTCTTTCCCTGACTAGACAATTTTCATCAGGAGAAGAGAGGAAAGCTATATGTGACCCAAAAAAAGGTAATTGCTGTGCTTTTTCATTTCTGATATGGACTAAAAATTAATATTGGTTCTCCTTTAATACTGGCTTCTCACACCTAATAAATTAAACTTTGGTTTATCTAACTGCATTTCCTGACAAAGAAAATATCCAAATCAAGCACAAATATTTATTTCAAATTTCTCTCTAGATGATTTAAACTTTAACAGAAATTCAATGTTGGTGTCAATGGTGCTTTTTTGAAAACATGCAGCTTCCCTAGTAATCTTCTAAAAATTCTAGAAGTGATATCTAGTACTGCAAGCTAAGCATTTTCTGTGCCATTTTAAGTGCTAAGTTTTAGGGCTATGCCGAACAAAATAGCCTTACTCTTAATGTCATTATAAATTAACACTGCTGGGCTTCCTTTCCAGGCAAAGGTTTTTTAGATTGTAATCAATTTAACCTAAGTGTGAGGAAGAACTTTGTAAAGATAAAAACTGAATGGTCTAAAAGGAAATCACTTGAACAGGTTTCTAGACAATGGTAGGCGTTTCCACCTATAAACAGTTCTAAGTGTGTTTACAGGTAGTTCTAAATGCTCTAGCTGAGTATTTTAAATTTTTCTTGAGGGGATGAGGCCAGTATCAAACATTTGAGCTATGGCTTACCCAAGAGCTGCTCACACACTGAGTGACAGCCACAGGTTAAGAGGAACTAAAAAATACAGACGAAGCTGAATGGCAAACACGGAAAATACACCTTAATTTTTTTTTTTAAATTATTCAAATGATACTGACTAGTGATTTCAAATCTGTAAATATGGGTATGGAAAACTGAACAGACTTAAAAGGTTTAACTTTCAAGTTAAAATAATAAGCACTTAAAGGTTTTCTGTTCTCTGACTTGGGAATATTTTCTTAATACATTGGATGACAGATTTAAATGCTTTGTGTTGCTGAAAACAAGTTAGATAGATCAAAGTAATACAGAAGAGTCATGTGTACAACAAAAATATTTGGAATTAATTTGTGCCAGCAAGTCTTCCAAGGAAATAGAAGTTTGATAGTACCATTTGATGTAAACTGTACAAACCAGTCTTCATGTAAATCACATATAAAATGAGACTGCCAAAACTGGGGGAACCCAGAAAATTTGTTCAGATATTATACTGATGATGGATAAAGAAACAGAAAAATGGACTCTATTCCAAAACTGTGACTACTTGAAGGAAACCTTCTGATGTCACAGACACTTTAATGCCTGCCTTGATGAAATCTGACCACAGAATCCAAACAAAGGATGACAAAAGGCATTACGATTTATGACAAAATTCGGTTATCCCTTTTGAAGGGATAATTTTTTTTCTCAGAGACTGAGAGCTATGGACTAGCTTCATTCATACAGGTCTGAGGGTAAGAATTGCAGGAGATCACTAGAAATAGCAGTTAAACACTTCAGGAATACCCCCAGGCTGCTCAAACAAAACACCTGAGGATATTCCTAATAGGTTTGTTTCTTCTCCACTGATAATTCAGAGCTATTCACCGGAATGACCCTCGTAAGTGAACTAGTCAATCAGGTAAGAGCTCACTGAGTGGAATTAACCTGGATTCCTCTTGATCTGTGATTCTGAAGAGAAACGCTACAGAAAGGGATTTTGGTGGTGTAGCCTACTCATGTTTTTCAGTCTGGAAGCCAACATTGCTGTAGGGTATCATCCTACAGAGTGATTCTGTATTCGAAAACTTGTATCAGTACAACATCCTTTTCAAGACATCTTATTTCCATCCTATAAACTTCTACATGTGGCTGTGAACACAAGCAAAAACTCCTCTCTAAATGACTGTAGTTTCCCAAAACTCAAATTTTTCAGCTCAGAGTGGGAAGGCTACAAGTAGAATTATTCATGTCAGAAACAATGAAAAAGAAGCCCCCAGACTATACTAAAAAGGGAATCCAGCTGCATTCAGGTAAACACTCTAATAGGCCAGAGAAAATTCATTACAAATTCAACATGTAATTTATAGGACATTACATGACCTTCTGTAGAAATATACCAACTCATCATCAACTTTCACTACAATAAATAAACTTAGCTTCAACTACTTGGCTGAACAAAATTAATTTACAGGCTGCTCAGGTGTCTGCATACTTTTCAAACAGACATTTTGATTGCAGGTATAGGCATGTGGACAAGAGACTCCTCACTATTTACTACAACTCCAGTCTCTAAGATGCTTTGTAGTTATCCTAAATAGATCTACAAGAAGACTTATTTAAAAGGTGTCTGTAAATAAACTCCTTATTTTGGTAAACATGGTCATTTAAAAAATAAAACAAGATTATCACAAAGCTTGGTTAAGTCTGGCTTAATCAAGTCAGAAACTCTGCTATGCAAGGGATATTTTGCTAGAACAATTTTGACTGGGATGATGTAGGTAAGAGTAGCAGACTGCCTATGAACAGGTTCATGTCCTTCACTATTAAGAAAGGGGGAAAAAAAACTGTTTAAGAATTAAAGAAAGCAGATGCTTTTTTTAAACAGACATCATGTAATTTCCTTCATCAGAAAGGATGGGAATATCTATAAATGACTGATCATCTACTTCAAAAGGCAGTAAAATTGCTGAGTTGCAGAAGTAGATTTTATTATCTGGACAGATGAGGAAATTGTTCTATTTCTTCTGTACCCAAAAGAATAAATCAAGTAGGGTAATGGGACTCATGGCAAAGACTTTGTGGAGATTTTTTGAGCTCAAGAGAGGTAAGAAACAAAGAAATAGTAAGTTATCACCTCATGGCTACTACTAGTAACCTGTGGTAGAAAAAAAAACCAAAAAACAAAACAAACAACCCCAAACAAACAAAAAAGCCCCCACAACAAAAACAGGGTGGATTAAATTACCTGGAAGTCATCATAAGGGAACAGTAGCATCTCCCGCAGAGGATCATTCAAAATCTGTGTTTTCCTCTGAACTATGACATTTTCATAGTCTATTGGCTCTATAAGCTTTGGTTTCGCCTACAGGAAAAAAGGAGAAAACAAATTAATTTAGGTATATTGAGGGGAAACTTACAATTGTTAACTTATTTTAGAAGTTGCTCTTTAAAAGATTGGCAGAATTATATTGCATCTACATCAAAAACATATAGTATTCAAAATGCAGATTTTGTCATATTACACCATATGGGAAATGCAAGTTACAATTAGAGACAAGCATGCTGATTGCATCAGAACTATTTCACAAAATCCAGTAAGCCAGAGCTTATTAGCATAATCACATATGTATTCTCACTGTTAAAAAATTATAAAAAATTACTAGTCTCTTATGTTGATAGCTGCCTTTGCTTGCTATAGCCCAGAAAGCTCTGATCTGGATTTAATAGGAATGAAAACAATCTTAGCCCAGAGACTGAGTTGTGTTTTAATTCAGCAGTAACCTGCAGCAGGGGCAGGCTAATTGACATTCCTTCTTCTTTATATTTCAAAATTCCCATTGGCCATCTACTTCCCTCTTAATTGCACAAGTAGCTTTCCTCAGTAACTGGGCATTGATTCTACATTAAAACCCCTTTCCACAGATGAGACATTACAGCTGCCCTTGCACCATCACACAGGGAAAAACCTTCACCCTGCCAAGCATTCTATTAAGTGGTCAGATGGCAAAGCAGGTTTAGACAGAGCTCTGAACAAGGCAGCTCTGCCTTGGAGTGTGCAAACTAATGCAAAAATGGAGTTACAATCCAGCTTGAATTTTCTGCAACTAAAATTCAGCATCACAGTACTAGACATAAAATTACTTATTTTTTTTGTAAGCAGCAATTACAAGAGACTTTACAAATTGTACTTGCTCAAGATTAGTGGTACTAATTTCCAGGTAAAGTATACTCAAGGTAATTGTAGCAGCAAGACCAGCTTCTGTCATCATTATAGGTAAAATGACAAGACAAGCTTTACATATTGTTTTGTATAATTCATGACAATAACCTTCCAAATTCTAACTGTCCTACGAAGAACAACTATCTCTATCAGTAACTGCTGTTAATCACTAGAATATTAATAATATTCCTGTGAAACCCTACAGGTGTTTTTTTCATCCAAAAGTGAATCAAACAAATTTTTTTTTCAAGGAATTAAGAAAGCTTTGGTCAGAGAAAGTTACCAAAGTTTTCAGGCTTAGATCACAGGCTACTCAAAAGCTATTTGAGATTCCCTCATATGTACCACACAGTAGTTTTATTGGCAAGAAAAATGTGGGAACATAACAAAGCATAACAGCTGAAGAGGCAGAAAAAAGCGAAGTCTGGAAAAATCTTCCAAAAATTATGAACAAAATGTAGCTTTGTTAAGAAAAATAGCTACCATTTACAATCCCACAGGAAGGATTTACAAGAAGTTTAGTAGCTATCTAACAACATACTCGGCACACACCAATACTTCTAAGAGCCATGATAATTATGTTATGTTTGGCATCTTTCTACTCAGATGAGAAGGAGAAGGGCTGTTCAGCTCACTCTGTATTTTACTCTGACACATTTTGAGAGCTTTTCACCTGAACCCCAGCTACTGTCTCATCTTCTCCTGTTATTCATGAACATGAGTTATCACAAAGCCAAGAACTAATGTCAGTGTCCATCAGAAAGGCTTAAGTTTATGTTCATGCACCCATCTGTGGCTGAAATGGTAGGACAATTTAGCTCAGAAAAGCATAAGGCAAACATGACCTAAGAAAAGATTACATTTTCTCTAATGTACTAATTCCACAAACTATTTTGGTTGCAAGTTTGCATTTGAGTGTTCAGACTGCTGCAGTGAATCCCAAGCTAATGAAATTATGTGCTCCATGCTTCCTTAACACCTTGTCCACCCATTTGAAACATTTCCCACACACTGGCATTGCAAAATTACCCCTTCACAACATTTCAGGTTGAGCAGCCCCACTCTAACGGATTGTCATAACCAGTTCTGATTCCAAATAAATTACAGGAACTTCACCTCTTCCAACTCTTCACTACGGCAATAACTGTCCATTACAATTTTTCTTCTTTAAGCACAGAGATAAAAGAATACAAAGAGCACTTCAAACTTTACTGGTCCATAAATGAAGGTTAACACATCAGCCAGAAAACAAAACACCTTTTGTTCACCTTTCTCTCACTTTCAGCGTAACAGGTCTCTCTACCTATCCAGGCAAGATGCCCACCTGCCAACCACGGGGCTCGAGCTCTTATGCAATAGTCTTTCTCAAGTTAAAACAAGGTTTAGCAATTCCTAGAGTAATGTGGCCCAGTCACTCCGTTTGGCCAAGTCTGCTTTTCCCATGTGACCTCAAGAGGTTGTCATGAGAAATTATACACAACATGCTGCGCTGACAGGTTGGTTTGAGAGCAGTTCAGGATGACTGACCTTTAGGAGAAACAAAAAATAAATACTGCAAATTAAACTGTGCCTAAAAAATGGCCAGCAGAGAAGGACAACTTGATTTGTGCATACAATCTGTCTCTGAAGTTAGTTTAAGAGGTTTTGCTACACAATTGGTTTAAACCAATTAAAAGCAGGGCTGACACTAGAAGGACCCTTCCCCTCTCTTGTGGCACATTTCTGAGGCTTCTCACACGAAGACCAGCAACCGAGCCAGAGCTTTTGTGACAGATTAGGAGGTGATCTGGCTTGAAATAACTTCCAACCAGGGGTTTCCAGTCAGATTGTATCTGAAATGCTGATCAGATGGCTGTGTGACCATTTGTGGCAATTTGGGGAGCTTTTCAAAGGAAAGAATAAAGATATGCATAGTCAATATTGTCAGAATGTCAATATGTTCACATACAAGGGACATCTACCATCTGAACTAGCAATTGGATAGATCACAACCCCAGTTCCACAGCCTGGTAGCAAGGGAAAGCTGTCATCTCAAATGGGTAATGGATTTTTACATGGTGCTGCACACGACCAGCATTATCATCCTCTTCTCCCTGGTGCTGAAGAGCTACATCCAACCTCCTGTTAATCCTCTTGGGAAGGTGATAGGTGAAGACTGGAAGAAAGCTAGTTCTGGCTTCTCTCATTTTACCAGCAAAATCAGAGGAAAAGGATTACTTTTAAAGATAATGCAACTAAAATTATTTCATGGGCATGGAAACAAACACACACACTTGCCTAGCACAGCTAATTCAAAACCCAAAAATGCAGCTTTAAAAATCATCCAATTAATCACAAATGCCTCTGTCTGCCCTGTAGTCACAAAACTGCTTTACCACAACTATAAAATTTATGAAAAGGAATCTTAAAAGAATATAATGTTTGCTTACATTTTTTTTGCATGCTGTAAACACAAGATTTAAAAAAAAATCCTCCCTCATGAGAAGCTTTTAAAGAATCTAAAGCTCACTGCAGCTGTCTTTAATACAGACCTCTCCTATTTAATCAGTAAGGTACTTGATTTGCAGAAATGTAATTTATGTAAAAATTAATGAAGAATCTGCTTCCTTGGGTTTCTCCTAAATGTTACTCATTTCTTTCTTAGTGATTTCTCAGATTCAAAAGGAAGAGGATGTTTTATCAGTTTAGTCCAGATATGAAAAAAGAAAACAATAAACAACACACTGATACTGGCATTTAGCCAGGCAAAAAACAGCACTAGGAAGCAGATTCTCTCTCAGGGTCTTCTATATGAAAAAAAACCAAAAAACCTGGTCTATTATTTCATGTAATATAAAAGAAAATATGCTGGGTAGTTACAGGATTGTTACAATTTATGGACCAGCTGACACAGATAAAACCGTGTCAAAACTGCAATATCAAGTTTATAGGCACTAAAAGTCAGCCCTTCCAATAAGGATTAACTTTTCCTATTAATCTACAGCCAACAACATTTTTATTTCTGTAATCTAGGAAAATGAGAGCATAGAGGTTCATGGCTGATCTCGAGCCAGCCAATGCTATATTTGTTGAAAGATAAAAGAGCAAATTTTCTGCTGTACCACTTCGGGTTTTGCCTCACTATTATAAGCATGGAAACTTATCAGAAATAAGAAATATTTCAAAACAGCACTCATGACACCCACACAGAAAGCATTTTAATCTATTAATACAGTTCATACATTTGGACAAACAGTGTGAAAATTCATCAGGATAAAGTAAGTTTTAAGCTAAGAGTTCAGTGATTGCCTACATTACATATTACAGAAAAAAAACCCCAGTACATGTTTTTCTTGTATGCTTAAATTAAGACATTTTTTATTGTCCAATTCTCTTCTCAGAAAACAAAAGATGGTAAAGCTAAGCACACTGAATATTGTTAGCCTCCTGCCACAAAACATTATTTACCTTATAAAAACATGTTTGGCTTATACACCTGCAAATTAAAAAAGTTCTCATGAGGAGTAAAATGGAGCTACAGGCACTAGCAGGAAGCAGCATATAAATAGATGAATAGATGTTATGTATTTCTTAATAGTGGCCTGAGAAAGCCACTGTGGACATACAATAAGATTATTTAATACTAAACATGGGTAACAGCTCCTTGTATCTTACTGTCCCACAATAAACAAAATAAATTGCCTAGGCTGAGCTTTTAAAAATTAATTCAAGAAATTATTTGTATCCTAGAGCTTACTTTTAACTGTTACATTTTATACTTCCAGCAAGTTTCCAAGCAGAAAGATGACCTCCAAAAGATCCAACTTCCCAGAAACACCATCTGTTTTGATAAGCAGTTACTACTTGTGACTATCAAAATGCAGCTGGACAGCAGGCATACTCATCCAGTAACTTCTGCAACAGCTAGCACAACAGCAGCTCATCCCAAGTGGGGTTTTGTGGCACCACCTGGAAAATCTAAATGCTTTTTCCATGGGCCCTTGTTGCTTGTTAACCTCAATGGCAAAGTTATGACACAATGTAATTCAAATCACAGGGACACAAAAGAGCACACACACTGACTTACTGGCACTGAAAGCAGCAGATGACTCTTTCTGTGAACCCACCCACCTAATCAGGAAAAGTTAATTCAGGCAGAGCACTCAATCAAATAACCTTGTTTCAATAACACATGGGATGCTTCCAGTTATAAATACCCAGTTCCCTCAATACTCCAACAGACCCTCAGTAAACGACATTTAAAATATTAAATTAATATGACATAAGTTAATACAACAAAAACCCTGTAGCTTCCTGACAGCTGATTCTATCTCTAGGCAAATCATATCATATTTGCACAAAAGGAATACTACACTTGAAGGAATGTTTTAGACAATAGTCAGTGAGAAGAATTACTAGAGTAAACCAGAAGCCTACTGCTCCACATGCTTTTGAGGATTGCTATCTAATGTAATTCCCAGGTTTTTAACCCAGGAAACAAGAAATTCTGCTGTTTAGAATTTGTTACAGCAACTAGAAACTTTGTCAGTCTTAGTTACTACCGTACTGCACCCTGCACCAGGGACAGGGTACCTACCTACACTGTGCCAGTAAAAATGTAGAGACCATCACAGCCCAATGAAATAGAAATGGACCCAAATGTCAGTATCAAATGAAACATACACCTTATTTTTTGCTTTGTGCCCGGCAGCACACTTGCTGCAGGTTACTTGCACCACTTCATCTAGCTTTCCTCAAAAGCAAGACAAAAAGGATCTATAATTATGCTATATATACACATGTGTGTGTATATATATAAACAGATTAATACCAAAAAAGCAACTGAAATGACAGTGAAAACATTTTTAATGTGACCTATGCAAAAGATAAAAGTTCCTCCCTTTAAAATTGACCTTTGTGTAGAATGCATGCACTTCAACCAAAAATGAAAAAATGAGAGCAAACACTGGAGGTATATTACTCCATGAACATTAAATTAAGCAGTATTTGAAAAATTGTAAGGAGGTACTTAATAAATCATGATAAGTAAACACAGTATTGGTTTATACTTTTTTTTCCTTCTTAAATAAGTACATATGCTTTGCTGATTAGCTGCAGTACTCCAAGTATCTGCAGAAACACTAATATCCTCTCTGAGTATTCATGGGGGAATAAAAACAATTCTAAATAAAGTTAAACATTCCAAAGACAGGAAAGCACACACAAGATTAGTTCATATTGTACTGATGAAAATCTGGACCAGAAATCAGAACACACCCATCCAAAAAAAACCCCCACATTTTACTAACAATTCTCTGAATAGAACAAAACTAAAAAAAACAGTGACAAGGAAAAGAAAGTTTGTCTTACTAGCACACATGTAAGCTTTCAGTTATATACAATAACAATTCCCAAAAAGTTATAGATGAGTATTACTAAATATAGATGGCCAAAATGTTTTAGTTCAATTCTTAAATGCATAGTGTGAAGCTCAAATAAGAGGGAGGGGGGATACTATAATTTGAGGATCACCCCACTAACTTCAACTGCAGGCAGACAAATAAAGAGAGGACCAGAAGCAGCAGCAATTAAGCATGAAATAATACTAAATAAAGTTGAAATTTTAGTAAGAACTATCAAAGTACTTCTTTCTACTTAAATGTAAGTATTAGCTTACCAATCCTCCCTCCTCTGTAGAGAGTTGGTGGATCCATTAAACCTCACTATGTTCTCTTGCTGTGCTATTAAAAGTTCCAACAGAACTAAGTGTCTAGCAGTGTTTCAGGCAAAATAGTTCTTATTTGATTATTTCCCCCACATACAGAAAATTTCCCTTTTCCTTCACTGGAAGATATTTTAAAACTTCAAATTCCTAAATAATGTGCATTGAAGGAATTGAAAAGTAAGACCTTTAACAGATAGATACTTTAACAGAAGTAGTCAATAATGATTTAGATAGTTCTTTGATCATTTAAGTAAAATTTAACTGTTACACACACACTTTAGGAAGTTCAAAGATACATTAATTGGAAGATATGCCAGGCAATTCAAAAACAGGTGCTAGAAAGAGTTTTAAAGCATATGTAGTTTTTATGCTAGGTTCAAAGAGCTGTATAAATATGCTAGACAGAAGAGACTGAAAAGCAGCTAGTCTGAAAGCCAAATTCCAAAGTCACACTCAAAGAGAACCAAAAATCTGATAAACTAGAACACCAAAAATCAATTTAAAAGGCAGAAAACACACAGAGAACCAACCCTAAATCTTAAATGCAAACTATTCTCAAGTAAGAATGCTGGAACTTCTCACTGGCATCAGATTAAGTAGTTTTTCATTGACAGAGAGAACTGGAATTATCAAAGGGAAGAGACAGCTTGTTTAAAGAATTCTTACCAGCACAACCACAGGACTCTCCGCTTGCACTTCACAAGGACCTGCATCCTTGCCCTTCTGCGGGGATTCTACAGCAAACTCTTTCTTAGGATTTCTGTTTGTTCTTGCCTGCATTCTTTCATTGAAAACACAGACAGCAGCAAAACTGTATGCTTTTTGGCATCAAATTAATCGACATGCCAGTGATCCAATGAAAACGAAAGCTTTTTCCCTGGCACAAGCAGCACAAAGTACAAACTAGTCTGACTTCTCAGCTGCAGTTTGCTAAATCTGTTATGGTGGGAATGCATGACAGACAAAGGCCAGCCCCTAAGCATGCCGTATTCCTCTGGGGGGAAAAAAAAAAAAAAAGGTGGATCCATTTTAACGCCTTAAGGTTATGAGCCAAACACAAAACAGAATGTGCATATCTAAACTTACTATGTAAAACAGGCTGAGTCTTTACAGCATGTATAAAATCAAGGCTTCAATAATTCAAAAATATTTTTAGTGTAGGAATTAGTCACTTATTGACAACTGTGCCTTTTTAGAAATATGAAACCCTAAGTACTGTGCTTCTTAAAATTTTTTGCATTAATGTCACTTACTCAGGTGCTATCAACAATCCGCCACAACCAAGGACACTCTTCAGGATCAATGCCCTGGACAGATACATTGCTCTTTTTTGGGGGTAGAGTGGGCATGACCTTTTTTATCTCAGTGCTAAATCCATATTAAAAGTTTTGCTTCACACCAAATTGCCTTCAGAGTAAAAATCTTACATACACTACAAAGATTTTAACTCAAAACAGAATTCAAAAACCTTAACTCTTCAACTACCAGTATCCCTCTGCCTCTTTCCTTTCTTCAGCCAGTTAGCTCACTCCTGTATTGCACATTATTTGTACTCATTCCTTACTCCTCACAACCCTTCAACGCTGTAGGTGTCCATGAGTGATCAGCATCCAGAAACACAGAGAAGACAATGCAACAAAATCTTCACATATTTTGAGAGAAGACACTTGAGAGAACCCTCTGCAGCCATGAAGATCAGCCAGCCATCACTCGCTGCCTTTGGCCAGTGCAAAACCCTGCCAGGTGTCACCCTTGTCTTGAGAACAGCTTGCACAAGTGTCTCTTGGCCTCAAGATATCCAAGCTACAACAGTGCTCAGTAGTTGCTCTCCTCATTCCAATCCTTAATTACAACATAAACTCAAGTCATGTTTCAACTTTGCTTTTTTAACCCCACCTACTCTCTTACCATACCACTACTTACAGACACTGGTCAGCATACACACACAGTGGCAAAATACAAAGCAACAATTTTATTGGAATAATTTCTGTGCAATTGCAAAGTAATTTTGCATGCAACCTTGCTGACATTTTGGAAATTTTTAAGGTTTGACTACTCCAAATTCCCCACACTGTAGTTTTAGCTAAATTCCTCCAGGGGGGGGGAAAAGAAAGTGAACCGTGATGAGCAGTTTTTGCCAGGTTTTGAGAGGAATTTTTTGGTTTTCCCTCTGTTTAGTTTCAACACTAATGAGCTGCAACCTCCACAAACCTCAGTAGCTGTATTTACCAAGCAAAAATACATCTGAGAGAAAATTCAACTCCCCAGAGAAACACATCCTTATTTTAGACTCTCTGTCTACTTAGGAACCAGACAGCTGTGGAAACGAAGCCACCACCTTCATTCAATTCTCAGTTCCCTTGGGACAGTTAGTTATCTTACTTTAATATAACTCACATCCTAAATTTAACTTGACATGAACTTTTATCTATTCTCTAGTAGAAGAGAAAGTCACCTTAAACTGCAGAAAGCAGATGAAGTTGTGGAGAAGCACAAATATCCTCCTTTATTGCAAGTATTTTTAAGAAGGCACAACTTGTGGCACAGATTTCTTATTCTTCAGACCTAAGACGTTGATAACCCTTTCTCTTCCCCTTCTCTCCACTCTCACGCTTGTGTAACATACTCCTATTTCAGCCTGCACTCGTGAAATTGAGTCTGAACAAGAGTTTGCCCATCCCATGCACAATGCAAGTACACTTCTAAAGAGTGCACTTAAAGAAATAATAACATTTTAGTCCAGACAATAATGATTTATTTTTCTCTAGGGAATACAAGTTCAATCCATGTACTTTTTAATCCATGTACTATCTCTCTTATACTGAGAAACCAAATTCCAGAAAACAGTACTTTATGAAGCTTCATTAAAAGTTAAGAAGGAAACCAGCAGTTCAGTCAAATTTACAAAACAGATCTTCCTGTGTAAAGCAAGGTAGACAATAGTTCAAGAACATTTAGTTACACTTTTTATTTTGCACCAGCCCCCTTTGTTTTCAGAGAACGGAAGCACAGAACAGCTTAGACTAAATTACACCATTACTTGAGGATGCAGCTGCCAAACAGGAATTTGTTTCATTGAGATGGTCTGCAATTATACTTAACTGCAACCAGAAATGCACAACCTTATTATGCAAAAGGCATTTCTGAACACTCACATTAATAAAGACTTAATATTTATATACATTGTAAATAGTGTTTCTTCTGCTAAATTTAACAAAGGATTTTTCTTCTAAATGACAATATTATTTTACTCTTTTCAGGTACTTCTCCTGAATGCATCTGGATTACTTTAATTCAGTATAGATGTGACTTTGCCATTCTTCCTATTCTTCTCAAAACACGATGAGGGACAAAAAGAAAGCCAACAGGCTAACATTTTTATAACATCAGCTTAAAGATATAGAAGTTATTTTTCCTTATGAATGACTAATCTAGCTTGCATTTCACTCACAGATATAATGTTTAGAAGAGGTTCTTTCATTTAACAAAAACTTAAGTGTGAGGCAGTACCTCTGGAACTGTATCCTGCATTTAAGAGACCTTAACTGCCAAATTGATGTGTACCTCCAACATTTATTTTCTGCTGAGGACTTAGTGATTACCTCAAGAATTTAATTCATTTAAAAATACTTGAGGGAAAAAACAAACAAAAAAAAACCACAGCAAAAGTATCAAAGCAAACCAACCAACCAAAATCCCAAGAGATATTGCTTATCCAGACATCACAGAGTCAAAATACTTAAGCTACTTTAAGAAAGTAGTGTATTGAAACAATTTACCAATAACATATTAAAATTCAAAAAGTGAAAGATTAAAACCAGAACTTTAAGACATGATGAAACTTTTATCATCTTGTTACATGACACATAGTTTTAGCCTCCTAAAATGCAATTTAAAAAAAAAAGTACTCAATTTGTTGCGTCAGTTAGTTACCTCAATAACTATCAACAGAAAATCCAGGAAAACAGTACACACACAAAAATGTCACTGTACAAAAGTTGACTGCATTCCTAACATGGCTCCCAAAACTGTGGGAAATTACCAGCTAGTGACTTATCTGCAAAATAACTCATATTATTATAGAAAAAATGCAATTCATCTTTTTACAAACATAGTGGCTTGAAGGACTTCATGTGGTATACCTTTAGCAACAGTAGTTTTCACACCACTTCTAACAGTCAAATATTTGTCTCCTGTCTTGCATCATACATGCCTAAGGAACAGCCTAAGTAATTACAAAATTACATAGGTACAAAGTTCTCAGCATTTCTGGCAGACTCCAGTGATTCATCCAGCCAATTTCTGCCCAAAAGAAAAGTTCTTCACATATACTTATTCTTTCAAATCACTTTTCACTTTAAGAACTTGTTTAGCTAATGACAATATCACATCATAAAAAGCAAGTTACAGTAAGGGAACAGGCAGTATATGAGAATTTCCTTTGAACTTTAGTGGAAGAAAAGATGACTACCCAGACTCCCTGTAGGAACAACTTAAAATCTGAGTAGTTTGGTTTGATGGCCCTTCTTTTCCTTCAAGTCCTACTTAAAGTCTGCATCAAGATCAGTAAACCTACTAGCTGTAATTACAGCTATCAAACTTGCCTCTGTAAGATATTCTAAGGAAAGAACTGTCCTTAACATGTAGCAGCTGAGGGGGGTGAAGCAAGAGAAGAAGGAATAATATTACTGTAGGTTTGCATATCCTATACATATGTATATAGGAAAACAGAAGGATTTGATATTATTTGCCAAAACCCTTTACCTGTTCTACTGTTCTGTGGCTACACTCTCTACTTTGTGGCTCTAAATTCCCTGGAAACTCACAGCATCTCTTAAAAAATAATTCAAAAATGAGAAGGGTGGATAACTGGATGGGGGTTGATCCTTTGTTTTGCTAGGGCTTTGGAGGTTGGGTTTTTTGGTTGGCTGGTTTTGGTTTAGGCTGGATTTTTAAGGCAGTAGCTCATCTGAAAATATGGACTCACTTTAGCAGAGTGACAAGAACCATTAAAAGCCATTACTTCTTGCTCTCATCTGTATTAGTACAAAATATTCCAGCACTGCCCTCCCACACTTGGCAGCCTGCCTTGCAGCTGTATTCAAGGCTAACATTTCACAAGTCAGTGGAAGATTCAGTGTTGCAGCTATACCTATCTTAATGCTGCCAAGCTTCATAAGTAACCTACAGATAAGTGCTTCCCTGGAAGAACACATTCACATGTTCAAGAAAACGGCTGATAGCAGATGGAATGCAGCATGCAATTCACCTGGCAATTCCCTGCTATCCAGGCTACATTCAGATGAAACAGAAAAAGTCATACAAAACTCAGGAAGACTCCTTCTATGGCAAACACTGCAAATGTGAAATTTGCAGTCCTACCAATAAGAACATTTTTAATTGGAAACGGGTGAGAAAAGAAAATGTGCAAGACACAGATATGAGTGTGCTACACATTAGGCAACTTTTCATGTTCATCTTCTTTGGCAAGGCAAGAAATAAACCTATTTTGTAACAAGGAGAACAACAACCCCTCTTTGTAGAGGTATCTCTAAATCAGTATGACTGATACAATCTTTAATTTTGCTTTGCCGGTGAAATTACTCTCAAAACACTATTTTTAGGGAGAGAGTTGAGTAGCCTGGATAGGACAGAGATGCTGAGATACTACACAGAAGAGATCTCAATCATGAGTAGGTTGCATCAATGAAAGAAGGCTCCAGGGAGACCTTAGAGCAGCCTTCCAGTACCTATAGGGGGCCAATGATGGCGCTGGAGAGGGACTTTTTGCAAAAGCCTATAGGGATGGGATGGGGGGAATGTTTTAAACTGAAGGAGGGTTGGTTTTGATTAAATATTACCAAAAAATTCACTAGTGCAAGGGTGGTGAGGCCCTGACACAGGTTGCCCAGACAAGTTTGGATGCTCCATGCCTGGAGGTGTTCAAGGCCAGGTTGGATGGGACTCTGAAGAACCTGCTAGGGGAAGGTGTCCCTTCCAAACCAAACAATTCCATGATTCTATGATTTACTTTAACTGCATTTAATTTCATGACATTATAGGGTACCTACATCGATAGGTGAGCCAAATGAGCACTTCAGGCTGTTCCTAAAGCAAGTAGAGAGAAGTATTAATCGAGAGAGAGGAAGAGATGTGGACGCCTGCCCTTATGCTCATTAAGTCTAGACTTTAAAGCCCCACTTATGCAGCTTCTCCACCACAGAAGCTTTCTTCTCATTCCTTAAATTCATATAAAACTTTACAGGGGGGTTCTAAGAGGGTTTTTTATTGGGTTTTTAGGGATGAGGGAGTTTTTATGAGGTTTGGGGTTTTTTCTGGTTTTTTGATTTTTATTTGGTTGTTTTTGTTTGTTTGTTTGATGGGGTTGTGGTGTTCTCTGGGGCTTTTTTAGCTCCACACATTTTCACTTCTTTCAGCACAAGATACCCTCCTGCTCCATTTGAAGGGAACTTGGATGTAAACTGGTGCCAGATTTTTGGGTTGGATATCTTCTTGTGCTAGTCCAACATATATTATCATGGATGAATGATGGTTTACACATGTAGACTTGACCAACTATCCTGAATTTACACCAGGCCTAAAGATTGTTTTCCTGAAGATAAAGTGCTTAATCTTATCTTCTGCATGCCAGTGCACTGAGTGTTTGCCAACCTGTTTCTGATAGTCTTCTCACACATCTTTCAAAGACATGCATTTGATGTAGGTACTACGTGCTTGGTGAATGTGTGCTGCAATTTCCCCTGCTGAGAGGGCAGAGGGATATGAGGAGATGGACATTCAAGCATTCTTCCCAAAGGAATCTAATGAAAGGTCAAAATAAAAGAAGTCTACAGAAACCATCAGGAGATTTAGCCAAAATTATAAGCCAACACATCAGATGCCAGGTTTTCATTTAGCCAGAGCAGTAAGATGAAAGAAGATAATAGAAGTACTCTAATTCAATGACCATTTCCATTTTTTCAATAGGAAAGAACCCATGCCACAGTTAGATGCTGTACTCCTACATAACTGTTTCTTCCTCATTAAGAGGCCTAATGAAGCCTAATGCTCCTGTTGCTCATGAATAAAAGCCACTCATAATACAGTTACAAGTTGAAGCAAGCTATGGGAGTGTAACAACAGATTAACCCATACAAATTGTCTGCCCACCATTACAGAATTGCAGAATAAACTGTTTGAGCATATTAAAATAAGATAACTTCCATTTACTCAGCACAATTACTTCCTTAGAACTCTCTCCTTTTTTATATTTCTATTTTATTTCTACTAAATCTTTCTACCTCATATAAACAAGTTGATATTAATTTGCAAATTCAGATAGCAAGAACACAATATAATCTGTTCAGTAAATAAAGGCTTTAAGGTTTATTTCAAACACAACACAAATTAAGGAGAATCTTTTTAAAAAATTATACATGTATATAGTTTATTTTGAAATTAAAATCTGCAACTTGAATGTCTTCTGCAGTGTTATTTCCAGAACGATGTAGCTCACTGCTGTCATTAGTCAATCTTCCCACATGCCCAGACTTTGGTGTCTCTTAAAGATGTCACAGTTTATTAATAAACCAAATGACTCATGAGTTGCACAGGAAAAGCAGACACCAAAAAACTCAGGAACACCTAATGATGACGCTGCTGTCAAGTCTACCGGTGACAGAGACAAGACACTGCAGCTACTAAAATGTAGCAGGTTCTGTTTCCAGCTAACACCTAAATCTATTAAAAGCTGTACATGTACTATTTCAAAATGCCCCACCTTTCTTCTCAGAAATCGTGTAAGCACAACATAAGTAACAGCTATTTTCCACATCAGACATAAATTTAAAGACTACTTAAAATTATTAGGCCTCATCTTGCACAAGCTACACGTATCATACTACCTTAAGTACATTTACCAAACTACAAGGTTCTAAAGCTTAATGAGAGAAATGGCAGCACTGACTGGGCCATTAGAAGCAAACTGAGCAGAAAGCATTCAAAGTATGGAAAAAAAAGGAGTTGTTTTCCACAATTTTCAGTTAAATATATATATAAAAAAAAAAAGTTCATGTCCTTCAGCCCAGTCTGTCTCACTTCAGAATTTTCTATCTCTTCCACAGACGCTGGTAGTTTACTCACTCCAGCTTCTTCCATCATTGAATATTTCAAGGGGCTTGTTAGCAAGCCTCACACTTTAAATTTTGCTAGTTCTGTTATCATCACATCATTCACCCTTGCTCATTTTCCACCTTTGTCAACCACCCAAAACAGCTGTCTAGGACCTAAATTGTACATTTACATCTGACTCTGAGAAAATGTTTGCTTATACAGTGACACCATTAAAAAAAAAAAAAAAATTTGAATATAAAAAGAAATAACATGCAATATCATTCTGAGAATTTATTTTTAAAAAATCACAGGAAAATTAAGACAAATTAAGTAAAGTAAACAAGCATCCAAGCTTGTATTCTGAAACTATATCCTTCAATTTACAACAAAATCAAGCACATTAAAGTGCTTTCTCAATACTTGCCAAAAATAAATATGCCCAAGATGAGCATTTGGGGAAAATAAAATTTAATTAATTTCAATGCAACTTTTAATAGCATCTCAAACTAAATTTATAATCCTTTATTAAAATAAAGATCCTTACCCATGTGGACCTAAAGACCCTATGAGATCTAGGCGTGAGACCCTATGTGTTCTAGCAATACAAAGTGTTCGTTTAGAAATGTTCCTGAAGCTAAGATATAGCATATTTAATTGCAAGTTTGAATGACATGAGATGGACAGAAATAAACTGTACTCCTGAGAAGACATTCTCTCATGGGCTTATTTCATCTTTCCTTCAAGCAATCAAAAGAGCAGGCCCTCTTAAGATAAAACTGTAATTAGATTTAACCAGGCTTTAGATTTAACCTCCTGACTTCTGGGTTAAAGGGTAAATAAGAGAACCATATGCTAAATCAACTCCCTCTGCCTCCTTATTTTCTTGTCAGAGGACGTGATTTTTTCTTCAAGGGAAGCTACTTCCCAAGAGTTTCCTGTCCACTGGAAATTTTCAGGTTTTCAACACTGATTTTACAAGAGGATCAATTTGTTGTTAAATGAAAGGACTCCCTGAAATCCACTGGTGTTTTGACAATAGCTCTGTATCAGGAGATATTTGATCCAAAGTGGCTAAACAGACCTGATAGGAGGTACAGCCAAATAGGCTAAGCTAAGACATTGCAGCTCAGATATGTGTTACAGCACAGACAAAGAGGTGAAACCACACACCCACTTGCATCTGTTGCAACAATCACCAAAATAAAAAACAACACAAGCAAGTGACACTGGTTTTGGTGTCACTCTTTTGGTCCTGGCCATACAGGCTCTCTTCAGAGGTAAGATTCCTGGAGCCTTCACCTCAATGTACAGCTTCTTGGTGAGAAGCAACAAAATTTCTCCCCCAGAAAGCCACCACTTTGGAAAGGGAAAGAAGCTATGAAGATAGCTTTCATTGCAAGGAGTACAGACATCTTGTAATTTAAGAGATACAAGTCTTAGATACTTCTATGAGTTCCACAAAATCACTTGTCATTGTTGCCAGGATTACAGCATCTTTCCCCTTCTTCCCATTCTTCAGAGAATTCTACTTTCCACTCTTCAGGGGTAAGTCTGTAGCAACTGCTCCCCAGCCTCAGACAACATCTGAGAAAGCAATACTCAGAGCCAGCTCTGATTATCAAGTGCATGACCTTTAAAAAAAGTCCTGTTTCTCTCTTGTAAAACCTTGGCTTTTATTCTTATGGACCACACTGGCCCAGTACAATGAACAGGAAGTTCATTCAGGAATTCTGACCCCTTGATTCCGCACATTCCTCCAAACAAACCTTCAGGTACTTATCCCAGGAAAATATCTTAATCCACTACTTCCAGTTAAACCAAGCTAGCAAAACCAAAGGAAAATGTAAAAAAAAAAATCAAAATCATTATTTAAAAGCATCCAGACATTTTGGAGTTGGGAAAAATCCAACCCCCAAGGAGACAGATGTGGAACTTCAGTTATAAATGGCAGATTAAGCATATTTTGTGCTTAATATTGCTAGTTTGTACCAATTCTGTAGGACTAAATTAAAGAAAAATTATTGCTGGAACAGGATCATGTGAAACAAAGAAGAAATATATACAAAAAAGATTCATTGCATACTACAAGTTACATTACATATTACATTTAAAAAAAAAGAAGTATTTCTTCATTCACTCACCTCACTATATGCAGAATTCCAGGCCAGTAAGGGTGTTAGGTCTTAAATTCAATGGGTTACCGAAGTTATTGAAAGTATTTATTATACCGAATTTAACAAATATCTAACAATATTCTGTATGAGGCTAACTTAAAAATGGCTAACAGTGTAAAAAGGTTTCTAATACCCAGAGGAAGCCATTTTATTTGTAATATCAAATCATATTAAGCAAATGCAATGCTATCATGAAGGGCAAGATACATACTGTAAGTTATTTTAAGCATCTGAGGACAGTTCAGATTATTCTGTGTTCGCTCCTAGAAGCTTGTGTGTATCCACATATAGAAATATACATATATGTGTGCACACATATACACACGTGCCTATACACAGACCTGCACATATGTGCAACCACATACCTTTTTTTTAATCCCTTAAATTTCAGTTCAGCAAAAAAAAATAGCACAAAAGCAACAAAAGCTTTATGAAATTTCCAGAGACTTTCCATAGCTGCAGTTGCACAGCATGGATATGCCAGCAAGCTAACAAGCTCAAAATCTGTCCAGCTATTTCAGTGTACCACGCCCCTCTTATCCCAACTACTGAGCCAGTGACAAAGCAATTAGCAAGTAAACTCAAATTGCTTCGAATTAATATTTAAATCCTTAACTAGCCCAGTTGTGAAGGAAGCCATGCACATTAGCTAGCTCTTGCAATTCCACCCCCTCAAGCCTAAATGTAATACACCTGACGCACAAACACGTCATTAACCTAGGGGGTACAAAGACCACAGTCTCAGTTTAAAGCCTGGTTTCTTTGCATCAGGAAACACCTAAAAAGCCTTTGAGAGCAAAGCAGGTCCAGGAAGCAGTTATTGCTCCCTTTAATGATTTTTTTTTTTTCTTCTAGAATGCTCCTGTATCCCTTTCAGTAAGTTACATAGAAATAGAACAGTTAAACGGCTTCAGAGAAAAAAAAATAAACTCAAATCCATAAGGAAAAAATAAACCTTAAATGTTGGGTTACTGTTTCCTCAACAATGCCTTCCTTAGTTTTTTTCAAAAAACATAATCATCAGTTGTTCCTCAGTACAAGTGCCAAATACATTCCAAGAGTATGTTTAGAAAGATCTAACAGCAGACAATCCTCTGTAACAATTACAGAGTAGAAACTCTTCAGAGCTATCAATACAAATCTAAATGATATAAGGAATATGAATCTTAAGCTTTAACATTAAAGCTGC
The DNA here is from genome assembly GCF_049639895.1 of Pseudopodoces humilis. Taxonomy (NCBI): domain Eukaryota; kingdom Metazoa; phylum Chordata; class Aves; order Passeriformes; family Paridae; genus Pseudopodoces; species Pseudopodoces humilis. Next base: position 38,945,322 of record NC_142201.1, on the reverse strand, counting down.
ATGCACACATACATAACATGCCACATACATGCATTAACATCCTACAATATCAGGACAAGATATAGATCCATGTCTGTACATAGCAGACATTAAATAAACATGCTATTCTGGTTTTAGTTTAGCTTTCAATTAGCAGATAAAAGTATTAATGAAACAAGTTTTTATTTACCAGGAATGAATGAATCAATATTTCTGAATCTTCATCTGGCAAGCTGAATGCTGTGTATTCAAGGGCATTGTTTTCCCCTTGCTGTTTGCATATATAACCACAGTTTCTCTCAAAAACTGTACGAATGCCTTTAAACAGAATCACACTTGTCGTGCAACCCATTCCCAATCTGTTGAATTTTGCATTTCTAGCAGCTCTGATTGCATTTGCAGAATGTCTTCTTCTGTTGCTCGACTTGAGTAATTTTCCTGTGCTTTGCAGAAATATTTCTTTGTACAATCCTCATTATGTCCCACATTTAGTATGTTCCTCGACTAGAAACCATCAGCTACTGAAATGTAATCCTATTTGCTTAAGCCAAATACTGCCAAAATCCAGCCGCTGAAGACAAAAAATCAGAGGGCGATGAAAAGCAAAGGATACCTCAGCTGTAGAAGATAGGAGGCTTTCTGCACGTGCTGTACTCCACCACAGAGATGAAAAAATATTCCAAGGGGTTATGGAAAGAGCTTCTATACTCAGAGATCCTTAGAACATAATCAAAGATGAAAGGAAACTGCAAAGATACTGCTGCAGTTTCTGCTGCCAGCCACAAAGAATCCTCATCTGCTGCAAGAAAGCAGTCTCCCAGAATGCTTAGCACAGAGTTCGTACTGGCAAACACTTCTTTACTTGACCTATATGTGCTTTTTAATGTCTGAAACAAAAAGCTGCAATATAAAAAAACTGAAAATATGAAGGGGGAATTCTTAAATCACTGCTGCTATGCAAAGAAAACAGCATGCTATATATACTTCTTTCAATCAAATCTGTATGTCAGAGCATGCTATTATCAGTTCAGGCAAACCACAAGGGAGCTGAAGACTCTCTTCACTTTTCCCTTTCTTTCTTGCATACAAAGTGATCTGTCAATTCACACCTGCCAAAAGCTGAATTTATTAGTCCTTTATTGCAAACAAGCAATAGTAGTAAAAGAAAAGGAAAAAAAAAAAAGATAAATATTATCTACCTCAGATCAACATCCACCTCTAAAACAAAAATACAGAACAAAATTTAAAATACATACACTTCTTGGTTTCAGTGACTCACACCTGTACTGACTGAATTTATCACTACAGGACACTAGTTCACATACTGCACCAGTATCTGTTGCACAAGTACATAAACATCTTTAACTGACACTGAGAAGAAATGTTAAATTTTTAAAACTACTTTTAAAGGCAAACAATTTGCAAAAAATAACTGTCCCAATTCACATCACAAGAGTGCTGTATCACCTAGACAGAGAATGCTGGTAAGTTTTATATTTCTTCTAAACTGAAAGCACTGAGGTGTATTTACTTATTTACTTACCAAATTGTAAAACTGGACGAAAAAGTGATCTTACAAAATCACAATTGTTACAGTGGAGTTCAAACAAGCTAAATTAAAAGCACGGAGGGAGAGAATAAACAGATTCAAGATGTCAGCTACAGATTTGTCCCCACGCAAATTTTCTTCTCAAGGAAATATTTGCAAGTTATAATGATAGTTCACAAGAAGTATTTCAGACTTAATAGCATTTTTCCCTAACATCTGCCTAGGTAACACATGTCACTATGCTTCTTACTACATTTCTAACCTAGATAAAGCATAGCTACTTGCAGACACATCAATAAAAAACACAAAAAACACAACAATATTTGACAGTGATCCAAGTAGTCCCCGTCAGTCCCATATTCATAAAGGCAGAAGTTGGACCATTTCTCGTAGTGGCAGAAATACCAGTTGTTTTAAGGCACTTCTGCTAATAATGAATAGATTTATCAAAGGGGAGAACAAAGAAGGTCATGGCAAAAAATTCAGCGTAAATTCTACTACTAAGGACAGAGAACCTTCATACATAACCATGAACCTTGCACAGCAACATCTCCCTACCCGTCCTACCCTCTTTGAAAGGAAGAAGTAGGTCAGTGAGGGAAATGCAGTGCTCCATTCACTAAGGCTAGATAAAGACATCCTTGCAAACATGCAAGGGAAAACAGTCATGGGAATTATCACAGAAGGCATTATCCAAAAATACATTCAAGTTAACTGTTTCTAGTGCAGATGCTCACTTCATTCCCATTTGAAATGTAGGATTACAGAGACCTGACAAAGTTCAGGTTATAAACATGGTATCAAAAGTTAAGAGATCATTACAAGGAAGCACTATTTAGAGGGTTTTCCATGCAATTTCAAAGACTTCATAATAGCAAATGTCTCTAGGGAAAAAAAAAAAAAAAAAGTAGCTTACGCCTTAAGAGAGTATGAGAAAAACAGGTCAGTTAACAAAAACTTATCATGCACTAGACAGCTCTTCCAAGTGTCTAGAAAATTACCTTACTTGTAAAACGCTAGGTAGGTTACGGAGAAACAAGAAGACAAAAAAATTTAATTTCAAAAGACAAACACCATAGTGTAACTCAGGTTGGAAATGACCCTGGGAGGTGTTCTAATTCAAAACCAATTATGAGAAAATTTAATTGCAACTACATTTTGAATAAATTTAGCATCACGTTTCTAAAGTATTTTAAAAACAGCAACTGAAACTGACATGCATCAACATGATGGTAACACCACTATGAAAGTCATCTTTATCAGTCTACACCTTCCTCATGAGGGGAAGGGGAGGGGCAGACACTGATCTCTTCTCTCTGGTGACCAATGACAGGGCTGAAAGAATGGTCTGAAGTTGTGTCAGGGGAGGTTTAGGTTGGCTATTAGAAAAAGGTTCTTCACCCAGAGGGTGTCTGGGCACGGGAACAGGCTCCCCAAGGAAGGGGTCACAGCACCAGCCTGACAGAGTTCAAGAAGTGATTGGACAATGCTCTCAGGTACATGGTCCTTTGCAGGGCCAGGAGTCACACTTGATGATTCTTGTGTCCCATTCAACTCAGCTTATTCTCTGATTCTGTGATTCCAAATACAGCTTGAAAGGGAAATAATTATGGGGACATGAGGAGTGGGAAGAAACCACACGGAGCAGTCTTTTTATTAATTTGGTGCAAAGTGGAAGTTTCCAGCTTCATTAAGGAGATTCCTTGAATTGTAATGAACAGCCACATTGCACAAACAGTGACCATCCAGGCAGCAGTGCAGTACAATGCAGTATTATTCACTTCAGTATCACAAAGTGAAATGGTGTCATGGTTCAGTAGAGGTATTCCCCAATTTAATGTCCCACTGAAACACTCCAAACCATGCACTCCTCGTTCACTGGCCCCTGCTCTTCCACGATGTGCGTGGCTGGAGAAGAAAACTGGAGGCATAAAAGGTAAAGATCACAGGCTGAGATAGAAACAATTTACTGGAAACAGCAATTAAATAAGAAAACACAGTAACAGCAGCAATACTAATAAGAAGTATACAAGAAAGAGGTGAACAATTCACACAATTGCTCACCCCTGGTAAATACCAGAACCACCATAACACTACCCCCACTGCAAGAGACCCCTTTCCCTGACCCCAGAAAATGATACAAGGTGGTAGAGAAGAACCATGCTCTCTCCTGGTTACTGCAAATATTAACCCTGTCCTGGCTGGAATCAAGACAAATGGGAGGCCAGAAAAATTGTTACAAAGGTCTGACAGCACTTTGCCCACTGCAGAGAGCTAAAAGACAGCCCAAGGTAGGTAAAAGTCTTAATCCAATAGTAAAAATACCAAAGCAGAACAAATCAATATATGAACAAGCCCAGATTATACATATGAGCAGCAAACTACCCATTGCAAACTGCCTTTAGCTGAGGCTGGGTTATGGAAAGGTCTTTTCCCATAAGGTAGAGAGTAGAGGGGAGGAATATAAGGCTATAGGGAGGACACAACACCGGTGCCTGTCTTCTCTTGGTTTATTAAAAAGGGTCTACACCAGAAAGCAGACTTATGAGCTATTTGTGTTAGGATACGTCGCAAATATTACACCCCTAAGCCAAACCACTCATTTGTATGGGGAACAACAAGCTCCTCCCTGCTATATTCAATCTGTACTGACTGCACCATGAGGACAAGAAAATTTATTAGCTGTGTTACCTCCAGATTGTTCAGAAACATGTATTTTTGTGACATGTTCTTTTGGAAAAGTAATAAAGAAGTTCTAGTTTCCTTCCAAAAAACCTAAATTGCTTTAAGGGCCTAACCACTCCTCTGACTACAGTAAATTACCAAAAATCACTTGGCATTTGGAAACTGGAGGATTTCAAATCAACACATGAAGCAATCCTTTGACAACCAAATGAGTTCCAAGAAAACATAATGACAGGGGTAGAAATTAAATGTATGTTAGCAATCAGACAGTTCTAAACAATGTTTACAAGTTTCCCTTTGATAATGCCTAGCACATACGAAGGTTAGGGAATCAGCTTGGGTTGATACAAAATCTTCAACTCATAAAATTCTCAGTATCAAAATGAGAACTTAGAGACTTCTAGACAGAACCTGACGAGTTAAGAGGATAGAGGTCAAACTAGGGAGACCTTCTAATTGAATGGGTTACTACAGAACATGCCTCATAGTGGCTTCAGAAAAGCCACTACTAAAGGAAAACACTTCATAAAGGTATCTGCAACAGAACATACTTCAGGGAGGATTCAAGCACCTAAGCCCTAGCATAAGAGCCACAAAAATATCCTTAATCTCTTGAAACATTAGAAGCAGGTACTTGTATTTTAACCTACCAAGTTGTCCATGACATTTAAAATGCCCAAACTAATGTCATCTTGACATGACTGAATGTCTGGTTCCTTAGAGAACTCAACACATCCTGCCTGAATTCTGCTTTTCACAAAACATGACAGTATTTTTGTAGGTGGAGCACTACTTCTCATCTGGCAGCTGCCTGCATATTGACTTAGAACACTAGAGATGGGGCCCTAAAGCCTCCTCAGTCCAGAGGTGAAAACCAACATCACTTGGCATTTTTGGAGTGCCTTCAGACAATGACAGTATTTCAAAGGCAACATACTCACTTCTGCCTGAAAAAGCTGTGCTGCAGAAAACAACTGAAGATCCAATAGCCCTGCAAGAGTAAAAAGAAGTGTATATAAAACACTTCATACTTAATAGAAGTGTTCATAGAGGACTAGAAAGTTCAGATGCTGGTTCCTTTTGAAAAATCTGTTTCTGCATGCAGATTTCATAGAAGGGTTTTACCAGGTAATTCTCTTCAAGAAGTAATTCTTAAAGTTCTTGAGAAAGAAGAAACTATGCTGAAAGTTTCTTTGTGGTCACAACAGTGAGTTTTATTTTTAAATTCTTAAAATTCTTAAGCACTTGATTAGTCAAAACTAGTGCAGAGGATGTGTTTGAGTATGGATTATCTTTAGTAACCTTCATATTTGCTCTTTGAAATGGTAAGGAAAATATGGAAAACTAGAAGCTGGTCAGATTCACTCCAATCTCTAGGAATGATGCAAACCCTTCTGGAAGCAATTTCTTGACATAAAAAGAATAAGAGATGTATATCAGTTCCAAGTAGACCACACAGATTTGCCAAGGACGAATTATGCCTGTTTGTCTTCTGTGATGTGATGGTTGGTGCTGTGGACTAGGAGACAGCATTGGACACTGAATACTGTTAGGAAAAGAATGCTTCTGACAGTCTCCCAGAGCATCCTTGTACACCAATTAGCTTGCTGTGGTCTGGATGAGTGGATAAGGATGACATCCTGCTGAACAGCAAGTTGAACATGCTGAACAGGCTTCTCTGTACAAGAAAGATATTGACATATTGGACTGAGTCTAATGGAGAGCCATCATGGTGTATCATATGAGAAAAATCTAAGAGATCTTGTATAGTTCAGCCTTAAGTGAGGGCTAAAAGGAAAGCTTATTGCTGTTGCAATAGCTAATGGGAAGCTAGAGAGAAGAGCCAGACTATTCTTGAAGATACAGTCACAGAATAGGAGGAAACTGACACAGAATACTCCACTTGCATAAAAGGATTTATTTACTTCTTTTTTTTAACCATGAAGACTGACAGCTGCTGGAGTTAAAGTATTTCCATCTTTGGATATTAAAACCAGACTGTCAGTCTCTGAGCAACTTGCTCTAACCAGATCTGTTTTGAGCAGGGGATTGCACTAGGTGACTTCCAGAGATCTGCAATTCAGCCAGTGCATTTCCATGATTTTGTGGTGACACACTGAATAGCCACACACTAACCACTGAAACAGAGAAAGATAAAAGCTCCAATAGAATTCCATCCTTCAGAAGAAAGCCAGTATAGTTACTCCAGAGGCAGTCTTGAGAACAGCATGGTTAAATTCCAAATAATTTTGACTGAGCATCTATGTACTCAGCAAGACCTTAAGAAGAGATTTTCATCCAACAGAAACAAAAAGCTAACATGACATAAGAAATACTGAGTAAAGCACCAGGCTGAAGACCAGAGGCAGTTTATCATTATATATATATATATATACACACACACATGTATATATATGTGTGTATATATATGTACATACACACATATATATGTGTATACAAGATGTCACAAATGTCAAAGATCACATCAAAAGTAAAAGGAAATTATTATGAAAACTGGAGCAAGATTTAGTCTGTCCTACCTAGACAAGGTATTTTTTGTGTCTATTAGGCCTTTTATATACTTAGAGAAGTGAAGAGGCATAAAGGAAGCAATCTAAGAAATGCTATTTCAAATCTTACATACATGTATGACAGGTACCACATAGGTGCTGATGAAGAGATGCTCACAGATTTAGAACCCTGCTAGTTGCAAAATTCTAAATATCTTAGCTAGTAGTTTTAGGCTTCATGTTTGAGAGCTGCAGAAAGCTCAGTCTTCTCTCAGGTCCTTATTCTTACATGAGTAACAATACACTTTGATCACAGATGAGCAATAGGATCTGCCAGTTCTGTGCCTTATGTTCAAACTTAACTCAACATTGAGGACAGACATATCAAGAACAACCCAAAGAACTGTGGGAAGTTGTCCAAGCCAATCTAAATTTAATAATTAAGCATTTATTGCTAAGCATGAGACACAAAAACATCTACCCCTTTTAACACTGTAATCCATAACACAGGATTTCTGATACTGAAATATGCTCACTGGACTCCATCTAGTGGTCACATAACTTTCAGCTTTCTGAAGCTGAAGTGACTATTCTGGGATTTTAAGTAACTGATACAATAACCATAACAGAAAAGTATTATTACCATTAGAGAGCTACAAACCAAGTTGGTAATTATAGGATATTATTTTAGAAACACTGATGAAACCATGATGGAATAAATAATGGACAACAGTACAGCAGATTAGGTAAAAAAATTAAAATCCAGTTTTTTAGCAAGCTTTCTGTATTCAGGTAAGAGCAGCAGAAACTTCAGGCTCAGACATCCTTTTTTTACTTTTAATTTGTCTAAGAAGGTCATTCAGGTTCAGGTCTTTCTCCTTTCCTTTGTTCCAAACTCTGCCAGGAACAAGTTCCAACTTCCCCTACAGGAGATGATTTGCTGCCAAAAAATATTATGCTGGATGTATTGTCCCTTGAACTTTATCAGCAAGTCTGTATACAGCAGGATTATTTGATTTTTCTTTCCTATTAGGAACCTCATATTTAATGTGAGGAAAAACCTATTGGATCATGTTGTATGCTCCGGCTAGGAAGAAATTAATATAACAACTGTATTAAGCCATATACAATACCAAGCAAGTGAGTCCAAAGTGATAACAAGCCTGACAAGCAAGAATCCCAAGACAATTTCTGAAGGAAACTAGAATAGCATCCTTCAAATAATTATGATGTGTGTCATCTATTCATTAACCTGAATGCTCTTTTTAAACGCACTGACGTTTGAGGACCAACATGGATTTAAAACCCATTTTGGACTAGCAAACAGTGAGAATGTGGCCTCATTGAACATCCCTTAAAGACAAACACACCACTACAATTTTCACATAAACCACCTACCAAATCAGATAACATGACACTTCACATGTAAGTGCCAGTCCAAGAGGGTGCAAATATGGCAGAAAGACATCTGAAATACCACTTGACAACATCACTGTACTGGGAAAAATGAGACACGGGCTAGGTGAAAACACTTCCTATCTTATTCTCACAAAGCTTCAGTTCTGTATCATTCTATTGCCTGGCTGCAGTCTCTTACCAACATGGCTACAAACAAGCCCAGAAAGGCATCAAGCAAAGGGCAAGCAGATTCTCTGTCAGAATCAGCACCCTGGTGAAAAACAGGACTTCTTCTGAAACCAAGGGATATAAAGACTACTATGCAACATTAAAGAATAGAGTGTGAAATCGTATTGTCAATGTGATCAAATTGGAAAATGGATGACAACCCTTCCATCACCTTAAAACTCAAGCCTCTTTTCTGTATGTTGACGTCCATGGCATTTCCATCTGACTTGACTTCTTGACAAACGTGTTAAAATGAGAACAAGAACTATCTTAGTGACATTTACCTCTCCATGGAAAACATCCAGCTCTTTCTGTGGAGCATCTGCCTTCTCATTCATGTATGTTTCAGCACTCCTTTCAGCCTATGAAGGGCAGCTGGGCACTGGGTAACCAGTAAGGTAGCAAGATCATATATCTCCTTGTCAACTAAAGCATCCAAAGGCAGTGGAGGCTCTAGATTTGCAGGCTGAAATCAAATTTTATGTCTATAAACTCAGCCACTTTGAATTCCAGGCTCCTGAAACTAACTACTTTACAATTTGGGTGTTAGAACAAGTGAAATGTATTACATCCTGCACTGATGTAACCTGATCTTTAAATGCTTTCCCTACTTCAAATTATGCAAGCATTATCTATTCTGATTTAAATTCTCCCACTCTGTTGGAAGAATAATTTTATAGTAGTCAAAATATAAGGTCCTGTCTTATCTCTGAATTCAACAAGCAACTCCTCCTCATGCACAGAGTACTTGGAAGTACTAAAAACAGTTTCATCTATGCCTTAAATTTCCAAACCCAGATCAGTATCTGTCAACGTGCCACTTCTTTTTAAGTCAATAGCTACGCCACCTCAGTATTAAAAAGCATCCAAAAGTGCACAAAGCAGCAGCTAAGGATTATTTATTTACACTGATGGGTCTATGTTACAGGCTTCTCTGAACTCCAGCAGGTATGGATCAGCATTACTCCTTCTCAGGTTTGTTGTGACTACATTTATGTGTTCACCTTCCTTGGTTTTTTTTCATTTTAGGTGGTTTGGCATTGTTTCTCTTGTTTTCTTTGGGTTTGGGGAAAATTTGTGTTTTAAAGCATATTTAGGTAGCTTAGCTAATTTTATGTGAGGTCACTTGATATTTCTGCTGTATGGACAAATATGTTTCTTAGCAGAAGAAATTTCAGAAGGGACTATTTGATTTTGACTTGCAAAGACTAACACTATTCATTCTTCCCTGAAAACTTTAAACTGAAAACTTTAGAAGAGTAAGGTATTATTTTGAAGTGACTACTTATGTAGATTCGGTGTCCTACATTTTTTTATTTCCCAGGATTCTTTCCTAGAATTGTTACTAGAAGAAATTTTCCATGAGTACTATAAATACAGTTAGGAGAAAAAAAGCCAGTCTAAATCATGTTTCCTTGATTTACCCAGAATTATAAAGCTGACACTTTCCTTCTGACCTATCGTTACTGAGAATATAGCACAAAACAAGGTCTGCTTTGCATTTAACCTTTCCACACAAATACTGTCAATCTGGTTTTTTAGGCAATGTGCACCCTCAGCTGACTTATTTCTTCCTCCTCCCAGTCTCCAGATGGAAAAATGATCCAGAACTTTCATGTTTTTTGTTTTTTGGTTTGTTGTTTGTTCTTTTTACACAATTGCAGGGGTTGAATTACACATTTTGTTCTAAAGCTACCTGGCATCCTCTTCATCAGCTACTGAGCTGAAATAAAACTCTAGCTGCTTCTCTAGTGGCAGGGGCCTTTCTATTCAGAAAAAAACAAAACTTGGCCTGGACCCAGAAGTTTAGAACTAGAATTCCTGAAAAGGCTCCCATTAACATTGACACCAACTGCTTGAGCCATGGATGTACTGGAGAGAGCAGAACAATGGGCCATAAAGATGATTAAGGAACTGGAGCAGCCCTCCCATGAGGACAATCAGAGCTGGCACTGTTCAGCCTAGAGAAGGCTCAGGGGGATCCCATCAGTGTATATAAATACCTGCAGGGAGGGTGCAAAGAGGACAGAGCCAGGCTCTGCTCAGTGATGCCCAGTGACAGTGACAGGGCTGGAAGCAACAAGCACGACCTGGAACACAAAGAGTTACCTCTGAACATCAGGGAACTGTTTGTCACTGGTACAGGCTGCCCAGAGAGTTTGTGGAGTCTCCATCCTTGGAGATACTCAAAAGCTTCTAGACACAACCTTGGCAACTGGCTCTAGGTTATGCTGCTTTGAGGCAGAATGTTGCACCAAATGACCTCCAAAGGTCCCTTCCAGGCGTAGGCAGCCTGGGACTGTGTGACAGACCATGGCACTCCTTCACATCCCATCCCTTGGAGAGATCTTTCCTGCTGCCTTTTTTTTCATTCTGGATATTCACCACTAGGCCCAAGGTAACACTGCTGTACACGGAGCCCTAGTCACAAAATGGAGTGGTAGGTTTCACCAGCCTGAGGTGCCAGATTCAGACTTTTTAACAAAAGCTTTTGGTTTCTTCTTCCTCATTTTTTCCCCTCTCTTGAACTGCCAGGAATCTCTGGACACAGCAGGAGAATGAAGAAGACAGTGCCTGGATTTGCCACTCCTCCTCTTATATCTGATTCATTGGGTGCAGATGAGGAGATGACAAACTGTTCTAACAGATGCAGCAATCCATCCTTACATGAATAAAGAATCCCATCCCTGACTCTTTGCAATCAGAGCAAGACTTTTTATTTTCTTAATGTGTCTACAGCAAAGCTGCTCTTTCTTCCAACTGGTCACAATGGGAGTGTGTAAGCCGCCTTTCACAAATCTATTTATCTTCTAAATTAAGGTCTCGAATAAGCTACATGACCAAAATTACTGGATTATCTTCTCATCCTTAGAAATAAGTTATCTCAAAAATACTTCAGTGAGAAAAGCATTGTGTAATTCATGGACTACTTGTGCAACTTTTCTGCCTTTCATAATTGATGCTTTTCATGGACACAGACAATCAAAGGAGGGGCAAAGGAAAATGGATTTGTCTTTACTCTCGTAAAAATGATGGAGCACCCAAGTCCAATGAAGTACTTGAGACTGTTCAATTTCAAAACGAAAAATAAACACTAGCTAAGGAGTTTTAGATATATAGTAAGAAGTTTTATATATATATTATTTTAATACATATTATTTCTTATAGTCATTGCATTAGTAAGTTCTTCAGCCAACCTTAAGAAACTTCATGTCTAAATGAGAGTTTCGTGGACACCAACACAGACGTTATTACACCTTTTATCTCCATAAAGAACCAGTGGCATCAAAACACCTCTAACAATTACAAAAATTCTTAAATAAAAGCAATATAGGCTATATATTTCTCAAGAGGCCACAATCAAGCTTCTTGCTGTCCTGACAATGGAACTCCCCTTATTTGCTCCAACAACTTACAAATAACCTCTCATCATTTTTAGAGCAGACCCACATGAATTTGGCAGACTCTCAAAGTTTCCTCAAAAATACAAATATCTGGTGAAATCGACAAGTTCACAAATTGTTGATATTGCATATACATACATATCTCTGATGGTCATCTAATGTCAGGCACACACCACTCACAAGAGAGCCCAAAGATCACACAGGCTTAAAAGTTACTTGAGCATTCACACCCATGCAACAGAAAAAACAGTTTACACTAAGGATCCCATTTTCAAGATGAGTGGCAGCAGACCTTTTTGAAGCATTTGCATTGAAGCATAATGGAGCATAACCAATGACTTTAAGTGAGATATATGCTCTTAAGTTTATTGCGCAAGATCTTAAAATAATAAAAATATTAATAATATGAATAATATTTTTTAAAAATCAAAGTAATAATTTCACAGTTGTGAAAGTCCCATGTTTAAATGTAGGTGTAATGAGCTCTACTTCCATTGAGATAGAAACATCCTGATTGAGGATTAAAGGGCATGAGTAGGAGGAAGAGAGGAAAGATAAGGTATGCTGTGGTATCCCAAGTTGCGTAAGACTGAAAACCCTAATCAGCATCTGACATTTGCTGTATTAGAAACAACTACTTATAAAGAACTTATTCTTCTATCTTAAATGTAACTGTGCTTGTCTAGCAGGAAAAAAAAAATTCCAGATAATAATAAAGATATTGCAACTTACAAGAATGATTTCATGCTGTTGAAAGGTTAAACATCTACCTGTTCACACAGAAACTCAACTGTCCTGTATATTGTCTCTCAAATTGCCTACCTGAGCAAGAACTTTAAAATTCAAATAATTTTAATGGCATTTCTTAATACAAACTTTAGTACTGTAGTTCAGCCTCTGAATCTTTACAACCAGAGAAATGTCTATCATACCCAAAAAGTCTTCTTTGCAGTATCAGACTTTCCAGAAATAAGTTTTCTACTACTATCTTGTATCCAATCAAAAAAGTTTATATATTGCACTTTACAAAAAAAAAAAAAATTAGCACCTTTATTAAAAAGATCTTGTTCTCTGAGAATTCTTATTTCCTTTACAAAAGTTAAGCAGTACATACCATAAACTAACTTCTTAGGGTCAAGTAATAAGCTTTTTCCCCCAAGTAAAGGAAGTTCAGCAGTTCAGAGTGACTGAATTAGCATCACCCTTTTTAGCACATTCTTACAAGATGAAATATGTTATGGTGATGTTCATTACCGGCAACAATTTTTCCTTTAAAATCTTGAGTGTCATTTCTCATCTGCCTGCTTTCACTCATCCATTCATAACAATTTGCTGCTTCCAAATTCTTTATGTATACAATTTCACATTCCATGTACAGAAAGCTCAAGCTTGATCAACGTTTCCAGCTTTTCTGTACCCATCAACTCTAAAAGATCCCAGTCCTCCCTCATCCCTTTAGCATAACATACCACTTTTGAATTCTCACTTTCCTAAAGGAAGCCATCAGCTCTCTCTTCTAGACACACTACAACTGAAATCTGGCATTTAATGAGGATCCAAATACTCTGTTCATCACATATGAAGAGCTGCTGTGGAGAGAAGCACACAAGCCCTTTGTGCACAAGGCATGTGAAATGATACAGGAATCAGAAAGGAAAATGCCAACCCAAAATAAATACTACATAATCCTCCCAGCATTTTTGGAGAAAAGCTGTATTAAAAACTTGGCAATAATACAGCATAGAATGCACCTCTCCAGCTTTTCTTATGGAGTTGAGATTCACAGGAGGCAGAGATCAGGATTGGAAGGACAAAGACGATGTAAGTTTTCTTATAAAGAAAAGAAGGAAAACCAGTGAATTTGAGAGCAAAGACTCAGTAGGAGATCCAAACATTGCCTTTGTGATGCACTGAATTTCTACCATATCTGAAAAGCTGAATTTCTGGAAGAGTTTTAGAACTCAAGAGCTCCATCGGGTATGTGAAGTTAGACTGTCTTAAGATACAGTTCTAGTCTTAGATAATCAAAATCTAGTCTACATATCCAAATCAAAAAGAAGAAGTGTATAGAGCAATTTGGGAATCTCTCAGATTTCATCCTATTTTGCCATATCACAAGTTTCTTCTGTGCAATACTAATTTTGACACGGGGGGAAACAACTTTTTCTGCATTATGTGGCATATTTAAACATTTTCATTACCTGCACATTCAGAGGAATTTTATTGACAGCTAGACAAAGGCAGATCAAATTTCATATGCCAAACATTATCTTAATTGCTTATTATCCTTAAATGTCAGCTCTAATATAGGTATATTATTATAAATAACCCTAATGTAATTTTGTCACTAAGATGAGTTATCATTAACATACTATTGAACAAGACACTGATCTGTAAGCAGCATGCTTTCAGTAACTCATCATCACTTAAAGACATCTCTTTCAATTATGCATAATACTAAAACTGCATTGAAAACTGCTCTTGGCAAGATTGCTGGTTTAAGAGACACACTTGTCAACCCCATAATCTTCCCTCTCAGACATAAATGTATTTGGGTGGCCAGAGGCATCAAATTAAGTCACATGACAAGTCTGAAGTCAAAACAACATCAACAATGCACAAGAGGATATTCAGCAAGGATGCTACCGTCAAGCAGAAAATAGTAAAAACTGAATCTAAATAATTAAGAAATAAATTTTGTGCCTTACAACATAGTGAAAAGCTGATTGCTAAATAACAAGATTTAATTTCAGCCAACCAAACTGTACTTGTTGGTTCAGCAAACTACATCTAACAGAGAGAATGTATGAGATGTCAAATGCTGACAAGAGAGCTTGCTTCATTCTGTGATGAAAACTAGCTTGGCAAACTGCATCTGTTTCATATTTTTTTACTACACAGTCACATTATTTAGTCTGTCAGCAGGCTGAAAGTCTCTGACTTTTAGATCCAGTGAAGAGCAATCTGAAACTTTAAGATATACCACACTATCCTACTAACGTGCTGGTTTCAGTTCTCTTTCATCAATATAATCTCAAGGCCATTAATAAAATGGAAAAAAATAAGCATATTTTAGTAATGTGACCTAATATACCTCACTTAAAGACAGGCAAAGCTTTTCTTTTCCCTTTTTAACCTAGCCATACTCTGTTGATTGTAAAAATGGATGGAACTGTTAAATAGTAGCCACAATAGCAAATTATAGAATCTACACAAGCCCAGAGATATTTGTAGTTCAGTTCACATTTATCTGCTACTGCAAGTAATAACTGGATGATTTGCATCACTGCTCAGTATATTCTGACGAAGAGATATACAGTCCAAAGCAATAGCTGGTTGTAAAGATCTGGACAGATCACCCGCCATGAACTACTAGTTTGAATTAATTCTTTCCTACCTTCAGATTCTACACAGCAAGTCTAGTCAATGGCAAACAGCTTCAGCAGTTTTTCAATACTGGAAATCTTCAGCACTTCCTCATGAGCAAGTGATGACAGTAAGATCCCTTTAGTTACCAATGCTGAACTATGTTTTAAGCAAGACAATTTGTTGACAACTCAGCTGGAAAAATCCTGGCAAAGTGCTATATCAAAGAGCTTTGAGAGACAGCTTTGGAAGGAAAGTGGGTCTTCTTTACTTTAAAGTCCCACGCCTGACCAGGGTACTCCACAACTACTATAACACTGGTAAGACTCGTATTTTCACCAGGTTGGCCTAAGAGATTTTTTCAGATAACAAAGCCCAGAAACTGCAACAGATAAGAAACAGGTCAACCTGTCAAACTTACAGATGCAAGTATTTTTTTTAAGTCTTTTACAGCAAAAAAGCGGCACTATCCCACCTAAATTTCTCCTATAAAAAAAGTACTGTTTCATTCCAAACATCAGTATTCAACAAAAAGAGTTACAGTATATTAAGTGGGAGAAGAAAATGTATATGTAAGCCTGCAATTACTAGCCTTTTATTCCATTATTTAAACAGTGTCTGCACAAGAACATTGGAGTTCAGTGATAAAATTAACAGCACTTATAGTAAGAGAGACATAGCAACCAGGGCAAAATACAGCTGAAATAGGAAGGTGAACTTCAGCATAAGACTGTATGTGAGAGAGATGGGGATTCAGCTTCATGCATCAAGCTAACATAAAAGGATCAAACACCTGACATGAATATTAAGTCACCATGAATTGTAAGTCACTCCTTTTGCTTTCTAAAAATGCTGATTAAGACCTTATCCAGAATAAAACCAAGCCAGTACAACACTTCGCACCATCACTTCTTTAATCTCCATAAAATTCTGCAGAATATGTTGTTGTGACAGCATATAAACACCTGGGATATTAGTGCCTATCACCCTATAATGTATTTGGTCAACCTGAATTAATGCACACAAATACTTTCCAACTCATTGACACTAGTCATAAGTGAATGAAGGAAAAACCTTCTAAAGGCAGAGGAGGCAATGGCAGGGCTGCAGACTACTACAAAATAAACATTTATGTCATGAAAATACCAAAATCTCCTTTGTGCTCCCTCAAAACAAATAATATTTTAAAATACATATACTCTTCTTCCACAGTTCTCGATAAGCATTGATCCCTGGAGAAGCATTAACATATTTGGATGTTCACTCCATGTATATGTGCTAGCACCTTGTGGAAAGCTGTCAGTATCCAGGTAGACTCCAAACTCTGCATATTAGGTATTTTATAAATTCTGTGACCCATAGATAAGTAAAGAGCAATTTAAGTTTAGAGCCATTGTTTTTTAAAAGAAAGGTATTTGTCTTTCAATCACAGCTACAGCATTTTTTACTCTCACAGCACACAGCTATGACCAGACACTGTCAAAACAGGAGGTTTAAAAAAAAAAAGTACAAGACCACACTTAGCATCAGCAAGAGCAAAGAACAAAGGACAGATCAGCTTCCAGTATCAGGAATCCCAGAACCAAAACTTCTTCACTTACACATAGTTAAATGCTTACTGAAACATTCCCCTTGGAGATAACAAAACCACAGAGAAAACAAATGCATACCATGAATAAGAGTCCCAGGAGAGAAACCCTGAAAAGTCTTACTGAGGATGTTTAAGATGTCATCACCTGCTGCCTCAAAACAGTATTTAACAGAATCACAGAACTGTTAGGGTTGGAAAGGACTTCTGGAGATCATCTAGTCCAAACCCCCTGCCAAGGCAGGGTCACCTGGAGCAGGTTGCACAGGAACACATACAGGTGGGTTTCAAATGTCTCCAGAGAGGGAAACTGCATGACCTCCCTGGGAAGCCTGTTCCTGTGGTCTGCCATCCTCAATGGAAAGAAGTTGTTCCTCGTTTTGGGGTGGAAATTCTTCTGTTTATGGCCATTGCTCCTTGTCATTTTACTGGGCACCACTGAAAAGAGTTTGGCACCATCCTCTTGACACCTTTGAGATACTTATACGTACGGATGTGATCCCCTCTCAGCCTTCTCTAGACTAAAAAACCTGGTTTAAACAACTTTTTACACAAATTTACTTTCAGCAATTCAAATTAAATGAACGCTCCGAACTGTGCACTGGAGAGAGCAGCAACCATGTGCTAGCACGGTACGGGACAGTCGGGATAAGCAACACATTAAAACACTCCCGCTACACTTGCCAGCGCTTATCTTCCATTCCGCACGACACAACAAAAAACTGCATCTTAGTTGCAAAGAGAGCAAAGAGCAGCAAGACGAAAAATCGCTTTCGCACCGCTGTTCCGACACACGCGAAAGCTTCTCGGTCCCGTCAGGCCGGGCGCCAGCCGCTCGCTCCACAGGTGAAGTTTGCGGGGCTCGGGCGGGAGCTCCCGGCCGTGCCCGCATCCCACGGCGGCCGCGCTCCCCCCGCGCCCGGGAGCGCCCGCCCCGCCTGCGGCTGCATCGCACCTCGGCCCGCCGCAGCAGCCGCCGGGGCAGCCAAGGAGCCGCATGCCCGCGAGGGATCAAAGCCCGCCGCCGTGACAGCCCGGAGGGATCAAAGGGCCCGTCTCCTCCTCGGGGGCCACCGCCGCAGCCCCGCGAGGCCCCGGGCCGGAGCCCGGCCGGGCCCGCCGCCGGACTCACCAGGAGGACGGAGCGGCGCACCACCTCGGAGACGCTCTGCCGCAGCTCGGCCGCCGTGCCGGGCTTGCTCAGCGCCCGCGTGAACTTCCGAGTCTCCGGAGCCACGAGTGCCATGGCTGCTGCCTCCGCGCTCCCTCACTCCCTCGGCGCGGGGCCGACGCAGCCCTCCCGGCGCGGCCGTCGCACGGACGGACAGCCGGACAGCCGGGGGTGGCCGTCGAGGGGCGGGCAGGGAGCGCAGCCCCGCCGCCGGGTGCCGCGGGCAGCCCCTCCCTCCCCTCCTGCCTCCCTCCCTCCTTCCCTGCTCCCCTCCCTGCCCCGATTGGCGCGGCCGCCAGCGAGGCGGGGGGCGGGGCCTCGCCGAGCCCACCTGTTCCCGCAGCGCCGTTCTGATTGGCCGCTGGGTTACCTGCCCGGCTGCGGCTCCGCGCCCTCATTGGCCCGGCGCGGGGCCGGGGCCGCGGCGGGGCGGGGCCGGCCCAGCCGGAAGTTGCCGCCTGGCGAGGGCCCCGCCCCGGCGGGAGTGGCGGCGGCTCCGTCGCGGTCCCTCGGCCGGGCTGTGCCTGCCCGCGGTGTGCCCCGGCCGCCGCCGCTGCTGGTGCTGCTGCTTCTGCTTCTGGTCGTACCTGCACGGGGCAGGGAGTCATCCTGCCCCGCTACTCAGCCCTGGTGAAGCTGCATCTGGAGTGCTGTCTCCAGTGCAGTGCAAGAGAGTCCTGGAGCGGGTCCAGCGGCGGGGAACAAAGATGATGAGGGACTGGAGCATCTCTCCTATGAGAAACGGCTGAGGGAGCTGGGCCTGCTCAGCCTCGAGAAGACTGAGACAGGACCTCATTAGCGTCTACCAGTATTGAAGGGAGGGTGCCAAGAGGATGGAGCTCGGTGGTGCTGGGCAACAGGACAAGAGGCAACGGGCAGAGAGACTGATGCACAGGAAGTTCCACCTGAACACAAGGAAGAACTTCTTTACTGTGTGTGTGACTGAACCCTGGAAAAGGTTGCTCAGAGAGATTGAGGATTCTCGATCACTGGAGATATTCAAGAACCACCTGGACACAATCCTGTGCCATGTGCTCTTGGATGACCCTGCTTGAGCAGGGAGGTTGAACCAAATGTCCCACTGTGGTCCCTTCCAGCCTCATCCATTACCTGATTCTGTACCTGTAGACACGCGTGTACATGCACATGGAGCTGTATAAGTGAAAGAGTCCAAAACCTTGGGAAATGGGTGCTGGAGCTGCAGCACCCACAGTGTGGTATGAGCGTGTGTGCTGCTGGTCCACACAGCTGTTTCTCTGAGGCTTTTCTTTGTACTTTTTTGCCCTCACAAATAGTATCTATTTGTAGGTGAAGTTGCACATGTGTCCTTATTTAAGTAAGGGCCACAAAGGTGATGAGGTCTCTGGAGCATTCTTAGGAGGGGAAAATGAAGGAGCTTGGCCTGTTTAGTCTAGAGAGGAGAAAACTGCTAGGGGATCTCATCAAGGCATATAAATGTCTCAAAGACAGGTGTCAAAAGGATAGTGCCAGACATTTCAGTGGTGCCCAGTTACAGGATGATGAGCAATGGCCATAAATACAAGAATTTCCACATCAAGATGAGGGAGCACTTCTTTCCATCGAGGGTGGCAGACCACTGGAATAGGGTGCCGAGGGAGGTCACCTGCTCCAGATGACCCTGCCTTGGCAGGGGGGTTGGATTAGATGACCTCCAGAAGTCCTTTCCAACCCTAAGAATTTGATTCTGTTAAAGTGTGGATGCCTCTAGCATGCTTAATTACCATGAATTCCCGCTGAGAGCCTGGCTAGCAGCACTGCTGGAAGGTATGCAGGCATTAGACACGTTTAAATGCCTGGAGCATTTGAGAGCATTAGAGCTTGTGCACCTTTATCTTCTTAAGCACCTTTTTATATAAACTAACACTTCTCTACACTGAGTGTACAGCTTACCACTGATGGAGGGAGGGGACTGAGTGCTGTGGACAAGGGGTAAGGGGGCTTTCAGGTGGAAAAGGAATAGCACAAAGTGTTTGTGTATGAGGATACATACTCAAAAAATGCCTGCTGGATAAAGGGCCTACTTTTTTGGCTGCTTCACAGATACATCTGTAACTAATAAGATTCCAAGTAATTGAGGTAATTCCTTCAGAAAGACAGGGGATAAAAAATGTTCAAATGCTCAAATTTGTATCTTACACAGAGTTTTTGTCCTTGAAGGATCTTTCCTACAGATACAGTTCAGACCAGCATCAAAGCCTCATTTATTCAAGTGCACAAGCTGAGATTTTTTAGTAGGATGTCTGTCACAACTTGAGTGTTCAAACTGTACCTTAAGAAAGATGTAATGTGCAGAGTGTGGCTTGCCAGGCTCAGTAAAGGTCACTAGAGTTTCTGTTTTCACAAGTCCAAGACCTGGTGTGTTTATGAGTCAATGTTTAGGCTGATAAATCAGAAAATTGCATACTAATGAGAGAGATTATCTGAATACAGAACTGGATGAGCAGCTATATAAACATTTAGCTAGATTGAGCTATCTTATGATCATCTTTTTAATTTTTGTATCTCAGTCTGTAGGATATGTCTAGATTTCAAACCTCCACAAGTAAACATGCCCTAGATTTTATATAAATAATAGATGATTATTTTCTAAAATTAAATAATTTGTTATTTTCAGAGCTCTCAAGTACTTTAAATTCTGTCAATTCTGACCAACATACAAAATAGTCTAATCTAGAGATTTTAACCATTGCTTGAATGTAAAATGGGATAATTTAACTATGTTTGTTATCTATAAATAGTTATCATGTATATTATGAATTTTCCTGGTAAAGAGAAAGTGTCCCAAGTCTGAAAAAACTCTGAATGACACCAATATAGGTATAGATATGTAGGAAAAATAGGTAAATGATAGTTCACTTAAGAAAACCATACAGGATACCCCAAAAATGAGGTTATGACAGTCATCAGAGTTTCTTTTGAGCTAAACACATTCAGTTAAAGAAAGAAAAAGAAAGTGACAATTCTGTGTATAAAACAGAAAGAAAAATACGGAAGCTGATAAGTAGAAATGGTAAATTTCAATTGTGAAATAATGAGAATGAGTCATAGTAGCTAAATATAGGAATGAAAAATCTTGGATCATTGTCTAAAGGGCAAGGGGAATAAACTTTTTAAAACATCGGGATCAAGGAAGAAAAATATCTAGACAATGGCACGGTTTCCCTGCTACTTTGAAATACCCAACTTTCAGTAGCAATGCCAATGCATAAAAGCATTTATTTTTAATAGAAACCTGGATAATGCAGTAATACTTCATGAATGTAATTGCAAATGTTTTATTCAGTCAGTACTTAGTAAGGACGGTAAATAGCAACCAGTAAAGGTTAAAACATTTAAACTTTCAAGACCAACTAAGTCATGGCACAGAATTTTATGGGATTCTATATCATTCACAGTAATAATTGACCTGTATTTTTTCCAGAGATGAAGAAGAGAAACTGATTTGGTGTCCATTAGGAGTGTAAAGCAAAGGGGGTTTGGAGCTAAAATAACATGACAAGAACCTTTGGCAAAATCATGAAAGTCAAAAGTAAGGATTTAAAGAATTATTGAGTTTCTAATACCAACATGATTTACTGAAATTTAGGCCTGTTGCTTAATGGGATTAGTATTTTTCCTGGCAAAGGTCACTGTATAATTATGAATTTCTATGATGGCACTATGGTATATTCTGTTGAATGCTAATATTCTATTCAAAAATATTTTTATGCAAAACTTGCAACATAGCTTTATTGGAACAAAAAAAATAGATGCAGATATAAATATTTATAGGAAAGAAAGGCATCTAAGTACAAAGAATATTTTAAAGTCAAATTATAGAGGTGTTATAGTGTGGTTTTGAACAACATAAAAAGATTCATGCTTATGGTACAAACTTTGGATTTAAAAGTCAAGGAATATTAAGAAGTAGTAATGATGATGATGTTATTTATGGCATCCATCAAACTTTTACTGAAATAGTGATATTACACCTTTACACAAATTATTGACAAACTGGAAAAGCCAGGAAAATCTGCCTTGCAGTGA
The DNA here is from genome assembly GCF_049639895.1 of Pseudopodoces humilis. Taxonomy (NCBI): domain Eukaryota; kingdom Metazoa; phylum Chordata; class Aves; order Passeriformes; family Paridae; genus Pseudopodoces; species Pseudopodoces humilis. Next base: position 38,923,397 of record NC_142201.1, on the reverse strand, counting down.
GAGAATGAAGAAGCATCTGTCTAGCTTATACAAAACCTTGATCATAATGCACTAGGATTTGCAAGAGAATTTCAAATATTAAAAGTCTCTTTAATCTGTCAGCTAAAATGACAGTAAGAACCAATAAATGGCAGGTGAAATTATACTTGTGTAGAGTAGCATCCTTCTCTTTTAGTCACAAGAGGAGTCATTTGGTATTATCCCTGAGGACCCACTAAGCTCTAGATCCTAATTTCTAAATTCAGATTCAATAGCTTTTCTAAATACTGTGATCTAAGTCATCCCTCAAGTTATGGACTGAAAGCAAAGCTCACATTATAAAATTTCTTAGCTTTTGTTGCTGTGGAGGTCAAATTGATCATAACCTTTCTGGCCTGAAAATCCTTTCAGCTGGGAACAGCTGTTGAGCTAAAGGTCACTGAAAGTACCAATCTCTTCACTCTTGTGACCAGTGACAGGACTTGAGGAAACAGCATGAAGCTGAGTCAGGGGAGGTTTAGGCTGGGTATCAGGGAAAAGGTTTTTCACCCAGAGGGTGGCTGGGCACTGGAACAGGCTCCTGAGGACAATAGTCACAGCATCAGCCTGACAGAGTTCAACAAGTGTTTGGATAATGCTCTCAGGCACATGGTATAACTCTTGGGGATGCCCTGTGCAGGGCCAAAGCTTAGACTTGAGGATGCTTTTGAGTCCCTTCCAACTCAGAATATTCTATGATATGGCCAGAATAGGTGCTAAAAGATCAGAGGAAGCAAGGGTGTACCCACTAAATATTAGCTAAGCAGAGGTTTTACAAATAATAAACAACTTAAGAATGGATGTTAAAATCCAGAGTAGATGTAGGGGGTTTTCTGGGTGGGTTTTTTTGGTGGTTTAAAAGGCAGAAGCATAAAAAGCTACGTATCGATAGCATTTTATCAGTAATTTTAAATTAGTCACTAGTTTTGTGTACTTGTAAAAGTTAAAACAATACTAGTGACAGGTAGATTTTTTAGCACCTTCAAACATCCTAACCCATTCAATGATGTGCTGGAGAAGGTTCATTTGAGCTCCTTTTTAAAAGTCTTCTGAAGCCTGAAAAGAATAATGGAGTGTTTTTGCTGCAGCTGGCTAAGATTGTCTTTGTCCCAGATACAGCTAATCTACCCTTGCAAATATTATACAAGCAGTCCACACAGATATTTCTGAATGGAAGCATTTAGTTCTTCTCCACTGCCCCCAGTGGAACATAAGAGTGTGCCAAAGTTTATGTACAGAAAGGTACAAGCTTTTAAAAATTACTTTGATTATTCAACACTGATCTCTTCTCCCCCATGAAGTCCATAATATGCCTTTTTAAGATAACATCATTTTTTTTTTTTAATCAGATGGTTTGCCCAGGTCTACAAAGTTCATCCTAAATGCAAATACCTGAAAACAGCTGGTTAGTGTAAGGTAGAATATGTATTTCTGCTGAGGAGATGTATCATAAATTACTTTGAGGTTGTTTCCTTTGATTATATTAGTAAAAAGAGCACATACATGTTTCTGCTGTTCATAAATAGAAATACAGAAATTATTTAGGTTTATTCCTTACCTGGAAATCTGGTTATATCATGAGGTGAAAGGAAGGAGTATTTAGTGGAAGTTTCTCCATAATTTCCAGCATGTTACTGTTCATAAAACTACTCCATTCCCTGCTTTGCAGAATGATGTAATTAATTTCAGTGTAACTCTGTGTTTTAGTCTTCATTTTTGTAACCCTGCCAATAGAAACTTAAGGAAGGACCAGTAAATATTCCATGATCTTTCTACCCATTCATGTGCAATTTTAAAAGCTCATTTTTCTAATTTTATTTCTCAGGTTCAGCAGAGGTATTACATAATTAATATAAGCAAATTAAGTCTTTCTCTGTGCTCATGCATGGCATAAATGTAGCTTCTTCTTTTCTTAAAAGCAGAGGAGATGTTACCTCCCATGACCTGGCTGAACTCCAACCAGGGTAACTATAGTTCTATGTAAATAAATTCCTATGCAAGTTCACCAGGATACAAAATAATTCACTTTCTGCCTTTTCTACTGACTCCTAAGACAATTATGACACTTCTTTCAGTTTATTAGTCAATCAGTTTCATTCAGGCTTCTGGCATAGTATTCCTTCTTCAGCATTGGTTGTAGGAATCACCCCATGAGTATTACTAACATCTTTTGGAGAATTAGTCATGCAATATGAACTGAGTTCCACATAATTTTCTTCTATATCCAATGGAGGATGACAACTGTGTGATTTTAAACCTGATAGAAAATTAATGCAGAACTTCTGAGTCGCTGCTCTGATTTTGTTTTAGTTTATTTTGGTTTGTCTAAACTCAGTTTAGATAGTTTTTGTTGGACCAAGTTAATAAAGCCTACACTTAACAAAAGTAAGAATAGTTGCATTATGATTTGTACGAATAAACTCATATTTTTAATTGTTTAGAGTTTAATTTTTACAATTTAAAATGTTTATTTACCTTCACAGCTTTCCATGAACTGCTGTTTAGGATTGCTGTGTATTTTTAAGAGATGTTTCATGTCATGCCGTGACCACCAGCAGCTGCTTAAGAGCCTATCATGGGATACATCTTTCTTTTGTGATCAGCATAACGATTGTTGAAACCTTTAGAAGAGGATTTATCTTCTCAGTAGGGATGGAGATTTCCAGCTAAGCCAGACCATATGCTGATTCCCGGATTTCTTATCTGTAATCAGTCTTTCTTTGATGTTGTCAAAGATGTTTCCATTAAAACTGCAGAATAATTCTGGTACTTCATCAATGTTCATGTGCAGTATTTATTATTATGAGACTACATCCCTTACACACAAATCAGCAATACATTTCTTGCAATGTTAATGTTTGTGATTCCCCACCCACTTTAAACTAAGAGCAGCATAGTTTAGAGGAGATGGCTGATAACCTCTTAACATATAAAAGTACTGACAAGGTCTCCTGCAGACAATGTAATTCAAAGTAGTCTGTGTGAACACAAATCCTCCATTATTGACTTTCCTGCTCATTCCCTTGGTTTGACATAGCTCACATTTCTTCCATTCTGAGTAGGTAACCTCTTCCTACTCAAAGAATTTGGATAAGTGTTCCTTGTTTCAAGGTCAGTTTAGATGCAGTTCTAAGACATGATCTGAAAAATAAATAAGAGAACATCATCTGTATTCAGCAAAATGACTGAGCAGTGATTGTTTACGCTGTAGGTGAGTCCTAAAGCTCACAGTTCTTACCTCCATGGCAGAGGAACTGATGCAGCAGAGATCCTTGCTGGCACCAGGGAGCAGTTTTCACCATATGTTGTTCACAAGAAAAGGAAAACATTTTTTTTTTATATTGCATACTTGTCCAGTATCTGCTCAAACAGTGTATTTAGAAGCTTGTTTCTCTGGTATAAATATATGCTCTAGAATGCTAGGCTTTGGTTCCTGTGCCTTCTTCCTTGCCAATTCTTCTAGCTGTCATTTGTAATAAACATAGTCACAACAACACTGTCACAAATAAATGCAATATACTATCATAAAAAATATATTATAGAATATTACAAAGATTTATATCTTAATACAATGTACAGCTATTAAAAATAACTACACAATTGCTAATTTCTACTGGCTAAGGGTTTGGTTTGGCAGATTTTGAAACTGCTGGCTAACTGCTTGCTGTGGTTGGGTAAAGTTACTTGGTGGAAGCAGTTTTTGAACTTTTTAAAGCAACTTTTAAATAGCTTTAGAGCAATCCTAAAACAAAACTAAACAAAACAAAGAAGCCAAGCAAACTTGAAAAACAGTACATATCCAAAACCAAAAGAAAATATTTAAAGGGTTTGAAAGTTTCCTGTCCCTTTATAATTTTTGCATACTTGTAGCCTATGATGGTATACCACAACAATAACCCTCATTCACATGGGGAACCACAATGACACTACTAGAAATAATCACATGAGGAACAGCTGCAGGAATGGATTTGTGGATGTGGTGTAAATAAGAAAATTGTAAAATGGAATGCTGGGATTATCATGACTAGTACAGAACAGAAGGGGGAAAGTGAGACATCTTTCTAAGAAATATAAATACTTCATAATCAATCCTGGAATATATGACAGACTGAATTTATAACCTGGTGCAATACTACCTAAGAGCAACATCTCCTAATCAAGATAATAATTCAAATCCTTATTTGGAACCTTTCAAATGTGACCAGTGATCTATGTGACTTAGGATAAAAATCAGATTTCTTAGAAGGACAGTTGAAATTTGTTTAGTTGTTAAGCACATTGGTCTTGGAGGAGGATCTCTGTGGGTGAAACAGGCAGATTCCACTGTCTCCTATTTTCCTATGAAACATGATGAATGGAAGCTCATGAGCAATTGGCAGCCTTCCTTTACAAGGACAAAGGAAAAAGGTAATTTCAGGTTTGATTTCCTAGATTTTCCTGATGTACTGTTTTGTATGTATTTATGTTGTTTAAAAAAGCAAACAAATAAACAAATAGAAAATAAATTTACATTTAAAACTGATCTTCCTTGCTATATAGGATTTACATCACTTGGATGTTTCTCCTCTGTCCCCCAAAAACTACCAAAACAGGTCTTGCATTTAATTTTAATTGCATTTGTGATCAAAATTATTTGTCAACAAAATCATTGGGTTACTGTCTGTTTGAAAGCTACAGCTGTCTTATAATGTGTAGTAGTATCTGTAGCAACCATAAAACCTAAGAGCCTTCCAGAAGCCTATTAAGCAATGTGAGTAATACATTTTTGTTTGGGTTTGTTTTTTTGGTGTTTTTTTTTTACTCATGGAAAAATGTGCGTCTGCTGGAATGTTTTGGCTGCTTTTTAATAATACATATTCCATCCATTCATCCACCAATATACTATGTTTTTTTCTTCTGTTAGACAAGAGAAATTCACAGAAAGAAGCCTTTAAAACCTGTAGTGTAGATTGGGGAAGTCATTGTTGGAGGTCCCTGGAAGGCTCTGTCCCCTCCATCAGAAGTCTTTCTCTCTGTAGAAAAGTCTCACGTGTCAGAAGATGGAGCAGCCAAACCCAGATTTATTTTGGAGTCATGTTGTCCTTAGGTTCTCTCCTAAACACTTTGCAGCTGTCCTCTAAACTGATAAATCCTTTAGGAGTTAACATGGCTTATATTCCAAATACAAAAGCAGTTGTAAGGAGACACAGGGCCACAGATTTACTGGCACATTCCAGGGGCTGCAACAGTGATAAATTGTCTGTAAAACTCACATTTGTGATGCAAGGAACCATATCAAAAGTATGCTGTTTTTATATTTTACAAATATAATAAGTAAGCAAACATAAAGCCTTGTGTTTGTCATTTCTTCTGACACAAATTTTGTTTCCATTTTTCAGCATTGTTGCTCAATCCTATAACAGTGAGTAAAATACCACTAAATAAATATGCTCCTGCTTTCAACAAGCTTTGCATTTATTTTCAGAAAAAACCCTAATGTGTTGGGTAGTGTCTTCAGCCCCTATCGTCTTTCAGATCTATGTTCAAATAACAGACAGAGAGGATCAAACAAACTGTCCTCTGTCCCTGTGGCTCATTCACTCAGCATTCCAGCCCTGTCCTTTTTCACTTTCCCACTTTCTCACTTTCTCAGGGTCATCTTCTTGCATCTTAATTTAAAGAAAAGAGGTCATGTAAGTTTGCAGAGCACAGATCAGTTTGGAATACCATCTGTCCTGAAGCATCATCCCTAGATTCCTTGTTTACTGAGACTTATTAAATCATGCCTCACTTTCTTTAGATTTTCTATTATGTTCTAGTTATCTTCACCCATAATTTTTAATTGTCTAAAATATCATTTAAAAAAAAAAATCCCTGTGAATCCCTACACTGTCTTCTTTTCTTCTCTTCCTTTAGTTTATAAAATGTATTTCAGTTTCATTCCCTAGAACAAATGCTATTTTGATTGTTCTTATCACCATCTTTCCTGCTTACATTCTTTATTTGTATTACTGGCCATGTAATTAGGAAACCCGGAAAGGAATACAAAATATATTTTTACCTGTTTCAAGATTTGGACAGGTTCGTAACAAATTTAAAGGAGCAGGTGCCAATAACCCAAAAGGATTGTTGGAAAATGCTGCTGTAGGTAGATAATCCAGTGTAAAGTTGAAGAAACAGACCAAAGTACAGTTAGAGATTAGGATCAGATAGAAAAAAAGAAAAAAAAAAAAAGAAACAAACCCAAGTCGCAAATATACCAAAACAGTGTAACAGAAAAGTAAAAGAAACAAAGTATTTAAGCTTGCTTTAGGACTAAGCATAAGAGGAATGGTGTAAAGGAAATTCTGACTTCCAGTTAACAATCCTGCTGCTGCAGTTTTAACTTCTTGTAATTGTAACCTAAGAGTTTCCTGGAAGCTGCTAGCACGGAAGCACATTCAGCCTAAAGAAAGGCAAGTTTTGCAAGCCAAACATTTAACTTGTTAAAATGAACTTGAAATCCAAATTTACTCCATTTTTTATAGTACCACATCACAATGCTCCAGTGAATCAAGGTAAATGGTTATCGTACTACTGCCCTGTGTCACCTCTGCTTTGAAAATTAACATTTCCCCTGTCCACAACTCTTGATTGGTTTAGACTGGAAAGAGTGAATAACTTTGATTTAAAGAGCAGAATGAATGTCCCAGAAAAAAGGCTGTGCCTTTCCACACAGGAGAATATTTTGTTCCAGCAGCCAGAGGAGCTAATGAAACCTTAGTGGCCAGCTCCCCGAGCACGGATGTGAGCATGGTTCCAGGGCAGCCCCACAACATCCTTCCCCCCGGCAATACAGGGCCCCAGCTGCCACCACAGCGTGTCATTCCAGTGGCCTTTCCACAGGCTGAGCTTTCCTTAAGCCATACCTTGTGTCATCTCCAGGTGTGGCAATGCCAGTGTAAACTCCAGCGTGGAAAAGTCAGTTAGGTCTGCAGCACCCCATAGAAGAGGCACTGGGTTGTGCCAGACGTGGTGTATTGCTGAAAAATGTAAAGGAGAAACTACTGTGATGGTTGGATACTGAAAAATCTGAACTTCAGATACTGGGTAACAAAGCCTGTTAAACCTGTGACTTTTATAATGACTAAACTATTTTTCAAGTGGGAAAGGGTTGGCAGAATGCCCTTGTCATGTCCCATTAGAGAACTGTGAGAGCAGCACAGTCAGAACCATCTTTGCTGTAGCAATAGCCAGGAGTATTGAGCCCTAGAAAGGGTGTGAGCTTGTTTGGGTTTATGCTGAGTCCTGGAGAGCTACTTCTGCAGTCTTGAGAAAGCTGCAAATTTCCAATAACCGTGGGATCCCACCAGAGGCTTTGCATGTGACTTCCACGGTGTGAAAACCTAAGCAGATTGGATGGCTTGGTTATGTTTTCAAAACAACGTAGACATTGAAGTTGGGATACATGCTATTCACCACCTAAATAGTTGCCTAAACCCCACCATGTAGACAAAGGACAGCAACAAGTATCTCCAGAGGGCACTTTGTTGGATCTATTTCAGCTGTCTGCCCTAGAGTGAGATGAACTGCTCTCTGCAGGTGTCCCTTTCTGACTATCAGTGCTGAAGGAAGCCAAATGCAACTGGTATAGATACGGACATCCAACTTTTAGATATCTGACTTCCCTCCACTCTCCTATGTGAGATTCCCTCCCAAGCTGTAGCCTGAAGAGGACAAAAGTGTGAAACTGAAACCTTGGCAGGGTTACTGATAGGTCATGCCCGCACCATACAATCAAAAAGAATTTTAAAATCACAGCGTAGCTCCTCTTCTTGATAAAGTTGTGTCAATGAAGTCAGGACAGTGCATGTGACCCGTGCTCCTAACAAAACAAACATAGGTTTGTGATCTGAACTCCTCCTGTGTAGTAATTTCCTTTGGCACATCAAATTGGTTTTTTCTGTACTTTTCATTTGGAGATGCACAATGGAATAAACTTTCTTCTGTTTTATACTCAGAAATACACATGAACAACACACCCTTGCCATGTAGTCTTTGGGAGTCCTTAGATCAGGATTTCATGAACTTTTGAAAAGGAAGGGGGAAGGAAAAAAAGGTGGGAAGGTTACTCAAGGTGGCATTGAAATTAACAGAACTAGTTCTTTGTTAAAAGAACTGTTTTGCATAGACAGGGTGGTTGACATACAGTGGACACTGACACAACATTTCAGGGGATATGTGCTGTGATAAGAACAGCTACTGGAAAACTGGTTAAGTGTAAGATGGTTTAGAGGTCAAATTAAATATATGCTTAATTCTGTGAAGATAATTTCTTTCAGGCTGACCAAGCTTATACCCTTATATCTAGCTTTAATGATGTTTTTCTAACCTTGCCCTTCTCAATGACATTCTTCCTTTTGAAGGTCTTCATTACCCTCAATACACTCTCTTCCCTTCTCATTGATTCAGCTCCTCTTAGGGTTGCCATAACTGTGGCAGTTCAATTACTTTATTTCTGCCTACTATTTCCTTTTCTCATTAAAGCTGAACATGCAGCTTTGAGAAGGAGCTGTTGCAGCACACTCTATGTAAGATGGTACTCAGAGGTATGAATTAAATAGCTGACAATGGTGATAGTCCTTGTGAAAGCTCTGCTTTGATACTTGAAAGGCTGCAATGGCTTCCCATTTGTCACTACTTGTATATTGGCGTTGCAATTGGATCTTTAAAGTGCTATGTGGTCTGGATCCTGTTATTTACAATGCCACTTCCTTCCCAGTGACAGCTGAGACAATCACATCTGCTTTGGTTAGCAGCTCTGATATTAGTAGGTGACTAAAATAGTAAAAATAGAGAAGAGAAAAAAAGTAAGAAAGGCTACCTCCAGACAGGTGTCAGGTCCTTGACTCTGTCAGCAGTTGATACAACAGAGTCCAAGGATATGTCAAAGAAATGAATGTAAGTGTGGCTTAAAATGTTTGCTGTCATACTTGTGATAGCATGAGCTTAGACAGGGCTTCATGGGACAAATAGTTTTGTTTCAGGCAACATTGGACAGAAGCCAGGGCTGGTCACATCCACATCCAGATGAGGTCAGAAAAAAAAATCCAGAAGAGTTATTTTGCTTTTCTTGCAATAACTGTGGGTCTTTGAAAAGCTCTCCACAGATTCCGTTCTTGGGATGCACAGTGACTCACGAAGGCCATGTTTATTAATTCTGCCTTAGTAGGATGTGTGGATTGTCTACACAACATGAATGAAGACTGAGCCTGGCCAACTGAATGCCTTGGGATGGAGAGCCAGTCTGGGTGGCTCCAGGGCTCCAGGGCCTGCACAGGTCAGATGCACAGTGCACAACACATGGTTGGCTGAACTGCAGGTATGGCTCGTGCACTTTATCCACTTAGGTGCAGAAGCCGCTTACTGACAGTCCCCAAGAGGTGCCAGCTGTTATGAAGTACAGGAAATGCTGCACCTTGCACAGAGCAATGCCAGAGATCCTGTGAAGTCTGCAGCAATCCTAGCCCTGGCTGATTAGTATCACTGGGGGCTTGGACCCACCACTGTTACTGTAGTTGCATCAACCTTGATAAAAACACCTTTCTCACGGCAGGTATTTCATGCATTTCCCTCTTGCTAGAGGTAATCCTGCAGTTTTCCAATTTTGGATTCAGTCCCTGGATGCCAGCCCTCTTGCCCACCCGCAGCTCTGCAGATGGTTGCAAAGCCATCAGCAGCAAGTGGGTAAATTCCCTCCAGGAATCTGTGGTCAGTCTTACCAAGGTTACTGAACATTTCTAGTTCAACTAGCCTGGCTCCCAGTTCATCTAGAGAGAGAGTGAACAGCAAAAATGAATAGACACACCACTAGTCTCCTGCTTAAAGCCTTTCAGTGTTGCAGTCCTTGTTGCAAGGAGAGGGACTTGGATTTGCTCCAACCATCCTATGGTGCTGGCTGAGTCTCTGCCAGTCCACTCTCCTCAAGGTAGTGCATCCCTCTTACTGATGACCAGCTAGCCAGAGTGGGAACAGATTTTTTTCCCTTGCCAGCCTTTTACTCTGGAGATGTTCCCGATTACCAGTGGCCTTTTGCATCACACTGGCTCACACACCTGAGTGCAAATATCCCATTTGTTCTCTGAACAATGCTTCCTTCTTTCCTCCCTTGCTTTGCTCACTCATTCATTCCCCTGGCATGCTGTACAGCACAAAGCATTCCTGTGAGCCAGCAGGGCTGCTGTCATCCCTCAGAGCTTGCTGAGAGCAACCTGCTACTGCTGGCAAGCTCTTGCAGAGTGATGTAATCCTGGACAGATCTTACGCCACCATCCTGATGCCAGATATTGTGTTGGCTTGTGTTGTTTGTTACAATGTGTATGGCTCCTTAATTTTTCCCCCCTCCAAAGGATTTGAAATTTGATCCATGCTTGTCCTTCTGGTTCTTGGTTTTTCTGTTGGAGAGCTCTGAAATCTCCACATCTGGCATCTGTGGAAGGGTCTTGTCCTTCCTCTTGTGTGTTCCAGCCAGGCTAGGTAATTTCCTCTCTTTCACAAATTCTAGTTGTTTTGTTAGCATTTAGCCCAAGTCTTCCAGCTTTCCAGTCTTACATTCCTGATCCAAATAGCCTTGCTTCATCTGAGCCAACTGTTCAAACAGTCCGCCTGAGATCAGTCAACCTTCTCCTGTCTTTTGCCCTCTTTACCTACCTCCTGATGAAAAGTTTTTTTTTTAATGCTTAACTCCTGCATTTTCACATTCTGTAATACCCTTTCATGATTCATCCCCCTGGTTTCATGGAACAGTATCAAAGGTACAAAGTGCTTCAGCTCCTTGCCAGAAACAAAGCCAGGACCTGGCTCGTTTCCATTTTACTGCAGCTGTAATATTGTTACAGTCATTATCTTTCAAGTACCTGGGTGAGATAAATTTTGTAACAAGAAAGGCAAAATACCTTTCATTAGCCTGACTTTTTACAGATACCTCTCTGATTTCTCCTCACAGATGAAGGTAAAAAATTTTCCTGCTTATCCTCCACATTTCAGGACATTTTCATCCTTTAGGGACCAATATACAGCTTCTCTGTCCTGCTTAGATATTTTCTTGGTTTCTTCTCTTCACTACAGTGTTTGTTTGCTCAGTGATGACTCAGAACAGAAAACTATGAAAGAGGTCAACCTATTTGTTTCCCAGCCTTCTAAAGGTGCAGTTATCCACCCCAGCAGGAAATTTAAGACTTTGCAAATGAATGTTACAGAGTAATAGAGGCAAGAGAAGCCATGGCCTGGCATGTATACAAGGTGACTTGGCCTAAATAAATTAAATTAATTGAGTGGAAGTAAAAATCTTCCCTGAATTAAATACACTGAAAAGAGAAAGCATTTACTGACTGTGCTGTGAGGAACCTGAAAAGGTTTCTCTTCTCCTCTTATGCCCTAAAACCTGTGCACTGACTCCTTGAAGGAGCTCACACAGGAATTCTCTCACGACTAAATCCTAATACGTTAGAAAGGTGATGTTTTCAGACTTAAAGTGTTACTAAATGAGGCAATATAAACCATATTACAACTTGGCAGTTGCTTTGTAACATGGGAAAACACAGATGTTCCAGCTGTGTTTGTAAGACACCTCACACACAGCAAGATCTGAATATTGAGGCACGCTGTAGAAATGGCTGGAATCTCCCTCATCTGCCGAAATGCATGTGGATGGGGATCCACAAAGCTCATTGAAGCGCATGTGTGCATTTCAGGGTTTTACATCTACCCTTTGACTGCAAGATTACAGTGTTGACTCAACCTCCAGTTTACTTCCTCTCGGATTTCCCCACTTCAGATTTTGTTTCCTCTGTCTATTGTAGGAGTGAAATGTTACAAAACAGGCATTGAGGTCCTTTTATAAACATTGCTTTTGAGTAAAATTCTGGATTAATGTAGAGTTATAAAACTTATAATAATTGGCATTAACTGAGGCATGACATTTTTTTATTTTTTTTTTTTAAGATTGACACTGATATCTTGTTCATGGTTTAAAAACATATAGAATCTTGATTCTGTGCTATTGACAGCTCTTTGGCAACACTCTCTTCAGGACTGTTCACCTTACCATCAATATTCCTTTCTTGCAATCTGCTTCATAATCCATTACTTTAGAGTAACAAAAGTCAGAATTGTTTAACATTCAAGGAGTAACTGCTGGTGAAATTATGAGTTTCTGTCTCACTTCTGGATGAGATATGGAGAATGGTGCAGGAAAACTTGGAGCAGCTTCTTTAATATGGAGCAGCTTAGAGAAGGACTTGGGGGTGCTGATCTCAACATGGGCAATGTGTGCTTGTAGCCCAGGCGGCCAACCTTATCCTGGGCTACATCGAAAGCAGCATGGCCAGCAGGTCAAGGGAGCTGATTCTGCACCTCTGCTCTGACTCCAGCTGGTCAGATCCCAGCTGGAATGCTGCATCCAGCATTCTGGGTCCCCAAGGGAAGAAGGGTGTTGGAGCAAGTACAGAGGAGTACTACAAATGTGATCAGATGGCTGGAGCATCTCTCCTAGGAAGACAGGCCAAGAGAGTTGGGGCTGTTCAGCCTAGAGGACAAAAGGCTCCAGAGAGACCATGTAGTGGCCTTCCAGTACCTAAAAGGGGGTACAAGAGAGCTGGAGAGGGACTTTTTACAAGGGTCTGTAGTTAAAGGACAAAGGTGAATGGCTTTAAACAGGAGGGTAGATTTAGATTAGGTTTGAGAATGAAACTCTTCTTTCTGAGGCTGGTGAGGCACTGGAACAGGTTGCCCAGAGACACTGTGGATGCCCCATTCCTGGGAGTATTCAAGGTCAGACTGGATGGGACTCCGAGCAACCTGGTCTAGCAAAAGATGTCCCTGATCTTGCCAAGTGATTGGAACTTGATGATCCTTAAGGTCACTCCCAACCCAAACTATTCTATGATTCTAGTATTCACAAATACCAAAACTACACTTCAAGGGTTTCAGCTGCTTTGTCTCTTCTATTAATAAATCCTTACGTGACTGTCACTGTCACCTTTTGGGGAAGGAGAGGCAGAGCAACTTGCCTGTGGCAGCACAAGCCATGGGTGGAATGAGGATTATGAGACAGGATTTCCTGCCTACCAAATCTCTTCAGGTTCTTCCAGATCAGGCTGCCTCCCAAGCAGGTAATTACATGCACATCAGTCATACCTCTTATAATTTTCTTATCTTTATTTATGAGCTGTGATTCTCCTACTTAACTCACTTGTTCTTCACTGCATTAATTAGCTGTGCTTAACAAAACAACCTCGAGAAGTATTTAGTTAGTGTGTTCATGAAGTCAGCACCAAGAAAGGTAACTAAGCTTTTAACAAGGCTAGACAAAAAAAAAAACCAAAAATCCAAAGCTCAATTTCAATATATTTAAAAGTGCTTATTTCTCTGCCAATCAAATGTGGTAAAGACATTTAATCACCCACAACTCTGAGGGTGAATTAGTTGCAAGGAAAATTATAGTTGCACATATTGTTTGTGTTCAGGAAAGAGATTTGCATGCCTAAACAAAATGGACTTTAACACAGTTTAAAAAAATTACACATCTTGTAAGTGAGATGATTTTTGTATAAAGTGATAAGACTAAGCTATATCTTTTCTCGGTTTTGAAGGAGGAAGAGGGAAAATCCTCAACTAAAATAAGATCACTTTACTAAAGTAAAATGATTTTTTTTCAAAGGAATAAACGGATGGAGCTAGAATTTTTTAATCCATCTAATGATCTACATCAAATATATGAGACTTTCAACTCTGAAATTAATTTTGACAGGTGGGGAGAGAATGGCTCTTTTGAAAGCAATCTTGCTTATACATTAAAGAAAGAGTTGGCTAATTTCATTAGATTGGTTGTGTTGTTTTATTTTCCATGTCACTGAACAAGTTTACTCTCTGTTTCAGTCATGCAGTATTTTATCCTGTGTGGCTGGTGGATTTTGTTTTAAAAGTACCTCATCCTTCTGACATTTTATCCAAACTTAATTGCTTTACAGAATCACAGAAAGAATTATAGAATATTTTGACTTGGAAATGATCCAGAAGGATCCTTGAGTTCAGCTCTTAAGTGAATGGCCCCTATGGGCATCTTCATTGTTTCTGAAGAAACCTTGCCTCTCTGTCTCCATTTAAGAAGGGGCACATGAAAGCAGGATGTCAGCTATGCACACCAAGACAATGGCTAGATGATATTGCCCAGATTATCTAGAGAAGTGAACATAAAGTCTGAGCACAGATTTTCTGCATACTTTAGCCTATTTTGAATGTACACAGCCACAGTTAATTTCTTAAAATTAATAATTTTCTGATCTGCTGCTTCTGACTACTTCTGATATCCTCAGAGAAGAACTGTGTTAAAACTGATGTTTTAACATCACTATAACTTTGCCCAGGATTCTCAAGAGAACAAAACAGAATCATTGCTCTATCCTTTGCACAGCTGGTATGAATGAGAGAGCAATGCTACTTTTACAAAATATGAGTAGAGCTTTATAATTATTATTTTTGGTACAATTGTTTGCCTAGGTGTAGTTGGGTGGAAGTGACCCTACAAAATACTCCTAATTGCATTTCCCAAGACACATGAGTAAGCCTCCACAGATAATAAAGTGCCTCTTATTAACTTCGGTGTTTTCTTTCTGAATCTCTAAACCAAACTTACATCACATTTTTCAAATCTTTCTTTGCAATGTCATGGTCTCAAAGCCTTTCCTTTGGAAACATAAAAGCAGGAGTTCTCTGAAAGTATCTGGATTTCACATAAAAGAAGATCACAGAAGGTACTAAATCTCATAATAAAGTTACAGGATGGTGTAATATACCTGGGATACTTTTCTATTTTGCAGTGCCTGCAGTACTAAGGTAGAATGGCAAAGGCAGGTACTGAAACATATACTGCTACCAGCTTGTTCATACATGTTCTCCAAATAAATATTTCTATGCTTCAGGGCTGTAAGTTGTGATGAGCAAAATATATGCATGTGCATATATATATATATATATATATATATATAAATACATGTATAAGAACAAATCTAAAATCACATTAACACGAGAAGAGAATCAAACTTTTACCTTTGCATAATTTTTGAATACTTGTCTACATAAGGGACAGCCAAAACTGAAAAGGAAGTGAATACAATCAGCACATAACCTAGTCATGGGGCTAACAGACAAGGAGAAATTCTTGTATAACGATCCAAGCTGTTGAACCAAAATGCAGAAATCATCTGAGTGCTATATTCATGGGTCATGTGGTGTAAGACATAAAATAGCTGGGCAGGACAGCACCACAGTGTTTGACTCCTGTGCAAGGTGACGCTTCTCTTGGAGGTAGTATTGATGGAGGTCATGGTAGACTGGGTGAGTCAACATTTTAGCCTCACACTTGACTTCCACTTGTAAATGTTGGCTGGAGAGCAGTCTCTTTACTCTTGTTCACAGCATCTTTTTGGTTGGTGAGCATAAGTTATGAAAAATTCTGTCAAATGTGTTTACCTGAAGGAAAAGCCTGAAACAACAAGTGCTAGAAAGATGCCGTGCACCAAGTGATAGTATAGAGTCTCTTGCTGGTGTTTTGTGTGCAAATGTTATTCTGTGTTAGATTATGCTAAACCTCAAGACAGTTTTTCTTGTAAAATAGTAAAGTCTATGCAGAGGGCCGATATTAAATAATTAAATAATTATTAAACTCTAATTATGTCTCATAGCTATTGCACAAGAGTTTCCACACAGGAAGCCTTCAAAAAAGGCTCTTGGCGTAGGGAGGAGAGCGGATGAGGCATTTGGCCCCTGGCATTTAAGTCATAGAGCATAGAATCATAGAATCATAGAATCATAGAATCATAGAATCATAGAATTATAGAATGGTTCAACTTAAAGAAAAGCTCTATGTCCAATGGCTGACAGCCCCTTCTGTGGAGAAAATGTTCCTAATAGCCAAAATACATGTTTCTTCTACCAGCTGTGCTGAGGTGCTGGCAGCCATCACTGGAGAGATTGTAACAACCTGCTGCAGGGGAGCAAGGGAGAAGAGTAATATTAATTATGTAATAGCCCATGACAGAACTCAGGATGAACTGTTCCATGACCTTCCCCAGCACTGAGGTCAGGCTAACAGGCCTGTAGTTCTCCAGATCCACCTTCCAGCCCTTCTTGTAGATGGGTGTTACATTTGTAATTAGGGCATCCCATTTGCTGACTTCCAGCCAACCAGGACCTCCCCACTGAGCCAGGGCTGCTAGAAAATGATGGAAAATGACTCGGTGACAAGTTCTGCCAAATCCCTCAGTGCCCTTGGGTGGATCCCATCCGGCCTCATAAACTTAATGTGTGTCTAAATGGTATAAGCGTCTGCGGTCACACCTCCATTTTCATTCTTTTGGGCCCACACAATTTAATCAGGGTTCCCTATTGCCCTAAAGCAGCATGGCTGATTGAAAGACCAGGTATCTGTGCAAAGAAACTGTGACAGAGCCATAATAGCAGCCCCCTTTCTCATTTTTTGGGCAGTGGGAATATGTGGAACCAATTAGTCAAATTATGAGCACTGTCACAGCAAGAAAGAGATTAAATAATCCTGTTGGGTTTGAAGACAGTTTGATTATGAAAACTGTTGGCTAAGATTCCTAGGCCTAAAAGTGATTTATCAGTCAGGCTACCCCATTTTGTTATCATACTGTGAACTAAAACCAAGACACTCATTTGTACACTGTAATTTAAGGGGGCAGGGTTATTGGTCAATAAAGCTTTGTAGAAGACAGGAACATCTGTTGTTTAATTATATTCTCAAATAGGCCAAAATCTAGAGTTCCTTTTAAACATACTTTTTTTTTTTTTCTTTGGCTAAATTATTATTTGTAAATCTATTCAAATCTCTTTCATTCCTCAGATCTGTGGGAAAGCCAGCCAGGGTGCTGACAGAGGGACAACAATTGCTGAGGATTCACCAAGACAATATTAGCACCTGGATTTTGGCAACGATGTCTGGTTTTTTCTCATGAATTTAGCTTACCTCTTAGATGTGATAACCCAGGAAAAAGAAAATACTCCACCTTTGCCTCTACCCACTGTGAAAGTCTATATGATTTTTTTTTTCTCCACTCTCTTAATTAAATCCTTGAAGTTCTTAATTCTGCAGTGACTAATCTACTACCCCTTTGGATCTCAGTTCTGTTCTCAAAGTCTAAAACATTTTTATCTTGAATCCAGGCCAGTGTCTTTTTAATTATGGCTATGTCTGAGAAGATCATCTTTGTTGTTACTATATCAGCAAGACAAAATGAAGAAATCTAATACGTGATGAAACACACACACCTTTTATAATTTTTCATGTCAATAGTGTTTCTCAGGCCCCACCCCACATTCTTGCCATAGCTGGTTGCACAATGTCACTTGAATTAAGTGATCCACGTACTGATTTTCTTCCTTGTGTTTCTTTCAGAGAAGGGAGAAGCCAAGTTTCATGCTCCCTAGATTTAGAAAGTATTAGCCTGTTGCAAAGAACTTGGAAACTTCCTTAAGAGTGCTTGTAGTAATCACCCAAACACCAGTGAGTCATCAAATTTCAGTTCAAAGTCTATACAATTGAGTTTTAAATTATATTAGGATTTTGTTTCTAACATAGCACAATGAGATCTCTTCCCGTTTTCTGCTCATATCAGGGAAGGGTTCATTTTCATAGACTGGAGCTGCTGATAGGGATTTTTAGCATGTGCACTTACTATGACATAGTCACCGATCAGCCCAGGTTTCCAATAAGCGCTTTCTATGACAGAAGTACCAATAGTAGACAAAATTACTTTATAAACTGTGGGGTTTTTTTGCTGGAGCAGTACCCTGATCTCTTTAGCAGCCTCCCAGCACCTCTTTAGTTTAGCTCGCAGATTATGGATTGTGTGGATTGTGGTTCTGTGTGTGCACATACATGAAACATTTATTAGCAAGCACTCTCCAAGAAAAGTTACCCGCACATTATTTGGAGGGTTTTGCTGTGTGTTGTCTACACCCACACTCAGATGGTCCTATAATTGCGTTTTACTCAGGAAAGACACTTTTTGCACTTCTTTTGTACCCCGTGTGGAATATGAAGTTATTCAGAATACAGGGCACCCTAGTTAGTGCAGCTAAGAAAACCCTTTTGTTGCATGAACTCACAGAAAAGGAAGAGACACAGTGGATACCATATACAAAGCAACCAGAATTCTTCATGGTAATTCAGTAACGCTTCTTTTAGTATTTTTCTTTATTTCATTTTGGTTTTCATCTTTTCTTTCTCTTTTTTTAAGTCATCATACCACCCTGCACAGTCCACCTGGGTTCCATGCTATTGGTGTTACCTTTCCTGTCCATCCCCCTTACCACTTCTCCTCCTCAGAGCTTTTTATGGATTCCTCCTCCGCCTGTATCAGGGGTTAAGACCTGCCAAATTGCATAACCCCAAATGTGCCTCTGTTTTTTTCTCCTGTCTCTTGCTCCACCCTGTGCTAATTCCGCACATTCCACCCAGCCTTCCTCTCGGACCACTCCCTTCCTGTCTCTTTTTGTTCTCGCCTTAGTATCTCCATTCATGCCATCGCCATCCATGTAGAGCAAAGGCGGCCTCCCACTGGATGTCAGCTCTGTGTCCTCCCGCTCCCCTCTCTAAACAAAGCCGGAGTGCGGCAGAGCCCATCTGCTGCCTGAATCATCCCGGCTGTGACGGCCACTTTCCATCTGCCCCAGCTTGCTGCTGCACTGTCTGCGGTTTGGAAGTTTAAAGTGCACCCATCTGAGCCAAAGTCTGCTGAAAACATAGCAGGCTTCTGGCTGATGAATTCAGGGCACTGTGAATCAGGCCATAAATCACCTGGGGCTGACATGCTCTTTTTTTGTTGCTTTTTTTTTTTTCTTTCCTGTTTTACAGCAAAATGTACTGACATCTTTCAAGTGTTGCATCAAATGCAGATGCTTAATCCCCAAATTGGTGCTTCTCCTGGGCATGGTGTCTAGCTACACAATGACCTTCAGCAGAAAGCAGTTAACTCACAAGCAAGCAAAATTTCTGGGATTTGTATGCGACGGCCTAGGATTAATTTTTGCCCCCAAATGTACATGTCTCCAGCAAAAATCACTGATGCTTAATTCAGCTGAA
Source organism: Pseudopodoces humilis (assembly GCF_049639895.1). Lineage (NCBI taxonomy): Eukaryota > Metazoa > Chordata > Aves > Passeriformes > Paridae > Pseudopodoces > Pseudopodoces humilis. The sequence goes on along the minus strand of NC_142201.1, from coordinate 38,904,256 downwards.
AAGCTGCTTCCCCTGTATACACAAGCACATCAAAGTTCCTATTGACTGCACAATAAGTTCAAATAATTTTGAGACCTCAACCATGCTGTTGTGGAATGACTAACTGCCATGAAATCTGGAATCAAAACCATAGGAGAATGGCTGAGAAAGTGTTCTTCACAATATACATTCATATACAAAATTAATCAACAGCAGTGTCCTGTCCAGTACTCATGAAGTACGTGTACTAACCCTGTCTTGTCACCCGTGTAACATGATTATGTGGAAAATACATAGTTAATAGTATAAAGACTCAGAGAGCAAATACATACTTAGGGAACAAATGCTGCAGTAAATGCATGTCTGGTAGGTATAAAGGAGTGTATTGACTTTGCTGGTTTATTTTTCTCCCACTTGAAAAATTTGATAACTTAGGTTACAGTAGGAACTAAGCAATAAACTTGAGCTTTAGTATGAGCAGATTTAGTATTTCGTAACTATTTCTTAAGGGCCAAAAATGGCCTCAACAGAACCTTTAGCACAACTGACAGATCAATATATGAGCCAGGAGGACATCTCTGGGCTCCAGCTACCCAGCTACCCAACACTGCCTTCGTGTGTTCCCAGGGGAGACTGTGGCAAGAGCTCCAGCACATGTAAAATAGAAGAGATTAACGGTGTATTTGACACACCTCTTCAAATAGGGCCTTCCAGTTCCTCTTCTTGCAATGAATTCCCAATTCCTGTCTCATTTTTCCTCAGTGCAGCTGCATTTGCTTCAGAGGAGCCACCTAAGAGCAGCGAGGCCTGCAGCTCAGGCTGGTCTGTCCAGACTGAATGCCATGTGGGAAGCTCCCCTGGAAGCTTGATCACCCAGGCATTTTGGGGTTTACTTCGAAAATTGTGGTGACACGAAATATTGCCGCTTGTTTCTCTGGTTTAACACCGCAGTCAAGTCTGTCTGGGGAGCTCAGTGGCAACTGCTCTCTCTGTGGTGCCAGCTGACCAGAAAGTGACACTGTCCCACCTCCTGGGTGAGGTGAGGAGGAGCCCAAAATGGCAGCTGAGTGAGTCATCATGCCAGGAAAGATTTCTTTGCCACTGGAGGTGATTTCTACTACAACTAGCCCCATAACCACAGATTTTTGTAGTATCCCAATTTGTAAAGCAATCTAAGTATTTAAAAAATATATTAAGTATATTAAATTGTGTTCAGCAAGTAAACCAAGAAATACTTCCTATGTGCAGAGAAGGCAGCTAAAGGAACAGTAAGAATGCCAACTTTTGCATTTAATTAGTTCTTGATTTCAGTCTCTGACAATCCAATCTTCAGTTTTAGAAATCTACCTACCATTACAATGTCTGTAGCAGCAGATAATGGTCCCTGCTGGAAAGAGTATAGCATAGAATCAAGAATAATTGTAATAAACCATATTTTTGTGATTTTAATAGCCCTACTGTACTTAAATGTTATTTATGAATACGCTGATTGTTTTTATAGTAGTTTCTCTTTCTGATAATGAAAATCAATTTGGTTTTCTGATGGCAATCTAAAGCACACAGCTGGGCAAAATTTTACACTTTTGTATGTTAAAAGTTTTTGATACCTAACTTCGTCATTACCAACATTTATGGAGGAGAAAAGAAAACCTGGGAATGCTTATATCCAGTAGGTAGGTGTGCATATTTCTGTTGCAGATATTTTGCAAGTACATTTCTGGGGTGAACATCCTTTAAATTTTGCAAGTTCTTCTGAGAGATCATTGTATTTCAATAAAAATATATGAACACAAACTTCTTCTGATTTCAGTAATTAGGTAAAAAAAAGACAAGACTATTCCTTCATGTTAAAATTTAGCTCAAATACAAATGAGATAATGAGAACTGCTTAAATCTTTATTGGGTTTTTTAATCTTTTAGCAGTGTTATGCTACAGGTCTGGTAACATCATCATGTGGCTCATCAGGTATTCCCTTAAATACGGATTTGCCTCCAAGTATAAACACAGGTGATTAATAATCTTTGCACTGTGTGGAGATACACAGATAGCATTACAATATGGATGTGAAGCAACAGGATGAGGGTATCTGAGAAATATGGGTAGGTATCAGGGAGAAAGAAGGACTTTAAAAACCTTATGAATATCATCTAACATCTAATTTTCAGAATAGCCAATGTCAGCACAGTTGTACCTGTGTGGAACAATGCACATAATTTTCTGCGTCTTAAAGGCTCAAGTGTTTCTGCTATCACTGATAGTCATCTTGGGTAATTTAGCATATGCTCCAGATCTCAAAAGTACTCTCTGACATAAATTCAGTCTGAAATAGATGACTAGTGCTTGATCTCTTGTATGCATCAGAGAACACAGATATGCAAAATACATTGTGTTATGCAATGCTATACATAATTATTTGCCCTCCTAATGGATTCCTTAATTGGGTCTTCTGAGCACTATCCTTAAACATTATCATTTTGCTAATGCTTACTACATTTCACAATTTACCTTGCAGTAAATTAATGGCCCTCAAATGAGGGATCTAAAATGCAACAACAGCTGTTCAAACAAGGGCAGCCAGGCCAGTGTATTTTTAATTCTCACAAGAAGTCTCATCTAAGTGAAATAAAATGTGAACATAGGCAGATTGATTCTGATGGGCCATAATTGCTGATTTTAATCTGAGTTTTTAATTTTCTATCTTAACCTTGCTTTCCCAATATGTTTATATTAGGATCTGGTTCCTGGTTATGCCTACCATATGTTCTTGTTTTTCACAGGATCTCAACCTTTATTGAAATAAATTTACTGAAAATAAACGTGACACGGAATTTAAGCATCTTTAGGCAGTGTTTTACAAGTACTTAGAGACCAAGCTGCTGATCAAGTGCTTGATGCTGCGCCTTGAACACAGAGATGCCAACATCTGGGTGCATTTGGTGCCAGTGCTTAGGATCACATGACCGATGGTTAAAAGGGAAGTGATGGTTAAGACCTGCAGTGTAAAAGTGTCTGTGGTTCAGCTCCAGATAAGCCAGTACCTTAATCTGGCACTGCACTATCATTGCCTGCCATTCAGGGTGTCCAGGTGAAAAACAAGACAGTGATGTGTTTGAGTTACTGAAGCAATAGTTGCCCACATTCATGTTACCAGACATTGACATGGTGTTCAGGCTAAACATCGCATTTTAAGTTTTGCAAAAAATCTCATGGCTAGAACCTTAACTAATGGAACATGTTTGAGTATTCTATATTTTTTTTATAATAGTGTGGTGCAAAATCAATTGCAAAAATAACCGACAAAGCCCAATGCTCCTTCAGGCACTCCATTGCTCCTTATTAACTGAGCCTACCAGCTCTACATGGAAAGAACTAAGATAGAAAATGTTCAGTATCTTCTAGCTGCAGTAAAAAAACCCCAAAACTATGTCATAAAATGATCACACTAGAGTTTAAGAGGACAGCAGATCTGCTGCAGTATAGTTTTGTTCACTTCTGAAAGAATGAAAGAAATTCACTGATTTTGGACAGGTACAGGTCAGATCGGTCTGACTGCAGCCCAGTGAGTCTCTGCCTTCTGTTCTTCCTCCTGTTCCTATGCAAACTGCTATCAGCAAGCTGCACTGCTGCTGAATTTTCCTCTGCAGGGTCTGTGTGTTGCACAGCTGTTTTCCTTAACATCTTCTGTAACTGAACACAAAGGTTAGAAACTGTAGGGAGACATTACTGAAATCCTTAAATCCTTAAATTAACCTCTCTTTATGCATCTGTTAACATTTCAGGTAATTGTAATAACTGCAAGAGCAGCTATGAATGCCAGGGAAACCCAAGACTTCAAAGAGACAGAGAACACTTGCAATTAACCTGCAGAATCATTAACCTGCACTAAGTTTAGTCAGAAAATACGTAATTTAGGTGTTACATTTCCACCCTGCGTTACTCAGCTTCTGTCCTTCATTCTGTATGCCAGAGGAGCATCTGACTGCTGGAGATTAATTAGTAATTAAGAGTTACTTCAGAAACATCACAAGTTCAGAGAAGAAAGCAACCTAATCATGGTAGAAAATAGAAATCTAAATTCCAGTCTCCTGGGATTTTCTTTTGAGCAGGAAATTTAAATAACTTTCTTTTGACCATACCACATTGACCCCACTAACTAGATGTAATAAACAAATGGGAGATATTCAAGCTGACATTTGAGCAGTGTCAAAGCCTTCTAAGCTTGTTCTGAGTAGATTAGTAGATAAGTGCTAGCCTTCCTATTCTGGGATATGTTCCAAGGCAAGCATGAGAACTGATGATTTCATTTAACTCCAAAGTAGTCAACACTGTATACTCCAACAATGCAAATAATTTGCTTAATTCTTATGCTATCAGTTGACAGTGACAGTGCTGTGATAAAAATACTTCTCTGCTTGGAACTGTATCTGAGAACAAAAACTACATTTCCTCTACTATTCAATCAGTAAGCGAAACTACAATTATTAGTGAGGGGTGTGCAGTTTTCTCAAAAATATATCGTGGATCTCATCTGATACCAGAAATACTGATTTATTTTTTAGAAAAAAACAAACAAGGGATAGCATTGGGGGTTCACAGACTCTGTAATATATTTGTAGACATTTATAAGATAGCAGCAAATAGATTGAGAGACAGCTCACTGTATTCCAGCAGTATTAACAAATCTGCAAGGGTTTTGGTTTGCTGTTGGGAGAAGCTTGCCAACTATTGCTGCCCATTCAGCTTTGTTGTATCTGTCAATGATAACAAGTCCACAGAGCTGCTTTCAAAATGGCCCTTAAACATTTCCCAAATGCATCCTCATTCAGTGGAATACATGCCTAAGTCTCTAGTATGTTCAGTGATTATGACTTGAATCCAATTCCAGTGCCTGACGTTGCAGAGGAGAATCCCTCTAATATGATTACCTTGCAGGACATCAATCTAGGGAAATCCTCAAAACAGAGCCTATGAAACAGAAAAACACTAGGTCTTGGCTCTAAGGACTGTGAACTTCTAACTAATGATTGCTTTGTCAGTCAGTTATGTGAGACTGAAAAGAAATAAAAGCAAGCTTTATCTTCAGCACTGAACATTCCTAAGCCTATTACACAGGTAATACTGGAAAAGTTTTCAGGTTTTATCCTCACCTATAGTAAAGGCAGATCCACAAAAAGGCTTAATTACTTTAAGTGGAGGTTAGTCAAAAAAGTTCAAAATGGTAATTAATTAAACCATGAGAACCTCATTAGATCCCTAAAGCTTCAGGAGGCACCCAAGCTTTTCCCAAAGTGGTTTCATGCTAGAACTATTACAAGCTTTGCACCACCTTATTTACCTTCCATTCCTTAGAAATGGGGGTTGCCTGTCACTTCTGTGTGGTTTCAGGCATTCAGCAGTGCTCTGGCAAGACAGAGTTTGCATATGTAGCATACAGCAGCCAGAGTCATTTGCATTTGAAAGAAAGAAAGAAAATTTCTGTAGCAAATAATTTCTTCCAGCTGTGCTTTAACAGCAGAGAATAAGCTGGTTGTCTGTGGCCAAAGACACAAAGTACACGATAGGTTTCATACTGTGAATCCAATTTGGATTCTCTTAGTAAGAAAGAACATCAGCTTGGGATAAATCGGGATTTCCAATGTGCTATCTCTTTGTCTCTTCCTCCTGGCTGATTTAGACATACCTCCTGCTCTGTGAGAGGATTGTGAGTCCAAATCCCACCTGCCTGATGCAGGCCTTGTACAGAGAGGACCAGTGAGCAACAGAAATATGAAGTTAGTGCTGGAAATTGGCCATTTAAAAAATACATGCTGATATGCTGATCTTAGCTGAAGTCTTTGTGGACCAAAGCATAAACTCTTTTTATGTCCCCTTGGCAGTGTTTAAGAGATTATGTTTACAAAGATTCAGGAACTCAGCATTTCTGAGTGCTAGCTAATAGTTGCATTTGAATGCAAATATTAAAATGCATTTTTATGTTATATATATAACAAAATTTTTGGAATATAAGAAAAGTATGACTTATCTAAAATTTTTTACTGTTGGTTGCCCACTTAAAAATTGTTACATAGCTGACAAGTCACATTTTTCAGTTCCAGAGTGGCACTTGTTTTTAGTGTTGTACTGCAGTAAGGTAAATGTGACTTTGAGGCCCACAGTTCTGTCACCACATGAACACAAAACGCACACACCTTTTTAAATGCCTAACACGACTTATTTCAGTAAAGTCTGATTTCTATATTTGCATTGAAAATGTCAGTGAAATTTGGTGCCCTAATAGTTTCACCCTTATGATACCACATCTCCTATGAAACCGGGAATTTGGCTCACCTCATATTGGGTGCCTACCATGCTGTTAGAGAGCTGGTGTCTGATGTGCCATTAGAACTTGTGGTGATCTGTTCACTGCGGTCCCTTGGTGGCGCCTGGGGAGCAAATAATTAGATCCTAAAGCAGACACCTTCATTTGGCCACCTGAGAAGCTCTCCAGACTCCGTCTGTATTGACTCTGTCTCCGTTAGCTGCAATGACAGCTTACCCACGGCTCCTAACGAGACATTTACCTGCTGGACACCCCAAATTAGGGTGGGCCTCGAGGGCCGGAGTTTTCCAAAGTGTAAGGAGTCAAGTCACCTCCAAATTTAAAATTTAAGTCGTGTTGAATCACGAAATCACAGAATAGTTAGGGCTGGAAGCGGCCTCTGGAGATCGCTTAGTCCAACGCCCCAGCCAAGGCAAGGTCACCCCGAGCAGGTGACACAGGGATGTGCCCAGATGGGTTTTGAAAGTGTCCAGAGAGGGAGACCTCACGCCCTCCCTGGGCAGCCTGTCCCAGTGCTCTGCCACCCTCAGTGGGAAAAAGTTTTCCCTTTCTGAAGACAGGAGTAATTACAGATAGCACACTCACACCGAAGCGCCGCCCGCGCCCCCCCCGCCCGCCCGGCGGGCCCGGCAGGGGGCGCCGCCCGGTCGCCTGGCGGCGTTTGGCCCATCGCGGCCGCCTTAGCCCTCCCAGCCCCGGCCCCGGCCCGCCGCGGCTCCTCAGGGGCTGCCCGACCTCGGGGGCTCCGCCAGCCGCGCCCGCCGGCCGGGCCGGGCCGGGCCGCTGCCATGTTCACCAGCACCGGCTCCAACGGGTTCTGTGAGTACCGGCCCCGCCGCGGTCCGGGGAGGGCGGCGGCCAGGGGTGGGAGCGCGGGCGGCACTGCCGCCGGCGGCCCCGGGGGAGCCTCTGGCTTCGGTCCTTTCTTGGCTGGACTTTTAAACTACGTGGCGGCGGGAGGAGCCGCGGGTGTGTCTGTGGATGTGTCTGTGTGTGTGTGTCTGCCTGTGGATGTGTCTCTCTGTGTGTTTATATGCATTTGCATACATCGATATAGACCTCTATGCCAAGATACGTATCAGAAAAAGCAAAAAACCCTCTTTCCTTAATGTGAAATGAAACTTGGTTGTGAAGACCAGTTTCTTGATAAGGCAGACGTAAGGACTAACGTACCCCTTGCTCTGCTTAGCTTTATTTTTACGTACAGCGCATGTAAATAGTTTCATGTCCCGGTGCTACCTGAACTGATTTCACAGGTATCTAGGGCTGGCTCTGAGCTGGTTTACAGGACAGAGAATCTGCAGCGTCTGGAAGCAGCGGTGAGGAGCTGGTCTGGCTGCGGTGTGGACTTGGGCACCACAGTCCTAAGAGCAGGCGAGGACAAATGATAAGTCAAAGCTTTGCTGACTAACTGTGTGCTTCATACGAAATGGGAGGGAGTGTCCGTCTGCTGAAGGGCAGGAAGGCTCTACAGGGATATCTGAAGAGGCTGGATCAATGGGCCGAGACCCAGCACTATGAAGTTCAGAAAGGTCAAGTACGGGGTCCTGCACTTGGGCTGCAGCCGCCCCAAACAGTGCTACAGATCTGGAGAAGAGTGGCTGGAAAACTGCCTGGAGGAAAACGGCTTGGTGCTGGTTGACAGCCAGCTGATCATGAGTCACTGTGCCCAGGTGGCCAAGAAGGCCAGTGTCATCCTGGTCTATATCAGCAATAGTGTGGCCAGCAGAACAAGGGCAGTGATTGTCCTTCAGTACTCAGCACTGGTGAAGACACACCTTGGACACTGTCCAGTTCTGTGCCCCTCAGTTTAGGAAAGACATAGGGGTGCTGTCACATGTCCAGAGAAGGGCAGTGAAGCTGATGAAGCCTCTGGAATGCATGTCCTATGAGGAGTGGGTGAGGGAGCTAGGGTTATTTTGCCTAGAGAAAGGGAGGTTCAGGGAAGATCTTGTCAATCTTTACAAATACCTGAAAGGAAGCAAAGTGGGGGTTGGCCTCTTCTCCCAGGTAACCAGTGACAGGACAAGATGAGAGGACTTAGCATCAAGCTGTACAAGGGGAGGCTCAGGTTGGATATTGGGAGGAATTTCTGTACAGAAAGGATAATTAGATACTGGAATGGGCTGCCCAAGGAGGTGGTAGAATCACTGTCCCTGGAGGTGTTTAAGAAAAGTCTGGAATGTAGAACTCAGTGCCATGGTCTTGTTAACAAGATGGTGTTTGGTCACAGGTTGGACTTGATGATCTCAGAGGTCTTTTCCAACTTAATTGATTCTGTGAAATACGTTTGAGTGTGAAAGCACCCTCTGACTAGGGGAAATAATTCTGGCATTTAAGAAGGGGTATTAGTTGTAGCAATACATTTTGTATGAGGAATCCAAAGAAGGTAAGAGTGTTTTTTCAGTTGGATCTGATAATACTCTACCTTGATTTGCAGCTCCTGATTTTTCATCCCTCCCTGTGCCCCCCAGTAGATACTGTAGAGTGGCTTTTCAATGGCATGTGTCTGTGTATAATTCTATGAGAAAGAATGTAGGAGGAAGAGTATCCTTTTTAGACTGAATGGGTGGAAAGTCATGGTCAGTATTTACAAGTTTTTCCAGGTTTTGTCCATCAGAAGGATGAGTGGGAAATGGTTGTCATAAGAAACATATTTGTGGTAGGGAAGAAACTTAGACAATATGTTATTCTGCAGAAAGAAAATCATAGAATAGCCTGATCTGGAAAAGGATTATCTAAAGTCCAACTTCTAGCCCTGCACAGGACAGCACAAGAATCACACACCATGTGCCTGAGAGCATTGTCCAAATGCTTCTTGAACTGTGTCAGGCTGGTGCTGTGACCACTTCACTGGGGAGCCTGTTCCAGTGCCTGGTCACTCTCTAAGTAAAGAGTCTTTCTAACCTAAACCTTTCCTGACACAGCTCAGTGTTGTACTTTTATTTTTCCTTCTCAAAAGCTAATCTTTCAGTTCTTACTGAACTTACCTGTTGACCTAAAGTGTCTTTTTTTTACAATAAGAATTGGCTGGTACAGGTGCACTGACAAACTCCAGTGGAGGCATGGATTTAGGTGCAGTGACGTATGCTCACCTAGGGCATGACTATGGCAGTTGCAGGTGTCCCTGTGCCCTCAGACTTGTTTCTGTGTGTGTAGCAAAAGTTGCTGCAGTAGCAGCAGGTGGGTGGGATTCTGTCACTGATGCACAGAATCTGATGGTTCAGGTAATTAATGAATTGTTGGCTGATGTTGCACCAGGGAACTGTACGTGTGTGTTCTGCCTCTGGGGCTTGGTAACCTCTGGCAGAAGGCAGTGTTGGTGGATAATGGGAACTGTATCAGTGACCCTGAATAAAATAAGTGGACACCTGGTTCGGCAGCAATAACAATGATCATACTAGGTCACACTGACGGCTCCTGCAGCCTGCTGTGCCATCTCTGACAGACTGATTGACGTCTGTAATGTTGGGACAAGGAGATGTAAATGTAAAAATAAACATACCTGGTACATGGTACAACTGTGAGATAGGAAAGCCAGGGAACAAAGGACACCACCTTTTAAAAGGACAAAGACAGTTTGCCCTTGCTGTGGAAACTATTTCTGTTATCTGGAATACTGGAGGAGCTGGTATGCTCTGGAAAAAAGAGCCAGTGGCTCTGGATACTAGCAGGAGACACAGCACAGACATATGCTAATGGCTTATCAGAGCACTAACTCAGTTGAGCTGGCTTGTCAAAGAGCATTGCAGTGTGTTCAGTGGCCATCCTGGCAGCACCTGGCTTTAGGTGTGCTTGAGAGGTGGCTGTGGTGCCAGACCCAGGCTGGTTGCTTCTGTTGCAGTCTGCTGGCAGGTTCTGTCCTGTGAACAATGCTGCTGAAACACTTGAGCTGTTCTGCAAAGGCTCACATGAGTGTGTGAATGGCCTGGCTGTTTGCTTTACTCTAGTGCTGCTTGGTTTGCCAAGAGGCTGCATCCCAGGAGCAAAGTATAATACACAGGAAGGCTTTCCATTATAAGACACAACAGCCTTTACCAACAGTTTAAACCAGTTAGACCAACATGAAATCTTTCTGCAGATATTGTAATATTCCCTCCCAATATTCTTCGTGCTGTTTATGTACTGCACAGGAGTCTAGTAGGAAAGCCTATTAAGAGTTAGTCATTATTAGGGTAAAATTTGAGTCATTCTTTTAAAGCATATACACTTGTTACATCTGGAAAATATTTGACTACTTTGACTGCTGCACACAAGCTATTTCTTGTAGTAGGAGCAAGGAGAACCCTTTGAACTCCCTAGTGCAACTTAGGCTTTTACCTCTGTGAACCTTGTAGTGCAGTGCTAGCAAATTGTTAAAAATCACCAAGGCAAGAAGGGATCTCTGTGCTCCTCTGCTTGCATAACTGGCAGGACTGAACTCTGTTGTGCAGAGGCGTCAGGAAAATAATAAAGCTATGTAAATTAATGTTTTGTGGTATGAGTGAAGGAAAAATGAAGCATGTACTGAATACATAAGACTTTTATGCATTACAGTATTATGCAGTACAGTTCTATATGGGAAAGCAAATTAGCTTGTACATCAGCATGCCACAGTGTAGCCTGGTTAGCTTGAGCCCTGGGAGCAGCATAGCATTGAAGACCACAAAACTCTGGCTATTCTGCTTCTGCACAGCTAGTTCATTTCATTTCAAGCTTGTGTGGGGGTGTCCACATGGTCAGTCTTTTGTAGCCATACCTGATATTTCTGACAGTGTACACTAAAAGTAGTATGGTAACATGGCTCTCTGGTTGGAAGGAAGAAAAGTCTGCTGAATGGAGTGAATATTTTTGTTACTTTCAACTTGATTCAATTTCTGTTTCAAATGTTGCTTTTATAAACAAAGGTTTTATTTTTTTTTTCTTTTTGCATCTTCTTTTTTTTTTTTTAAATAGTTTTTGACCTAAGCTCCACCTAGCAGTTTTCTAAGCAGTAAGTGTATAGGCAAGTGGTTTGATTAAAGTCTTATCTGTGCCTTTAGAAAACAGATTAAAAGCATGATCACAGGTTTCTCTATTAACTTTGTTAATGCTAGTATTATTCACCTCTCAGCTTCTGGATTGAATTTAGAAACATATGGTGAAAAACTGTTCCTGCAGTGATACTCTGTTTTCACTTGCAAACAAACATCTCTGATGGCTGGTGAGCCTGCTGCAGGTTATTGGACAGGTCTTGGAATACAATAGATTATTATCTGCGTGATGCTTTAGTGCAGGAAAAACAACCTCCCAAAATGCAGATTCTGTAAGTGCATTTGGAAAGTACTGTGCATTCAGATGCATATCAGTTACGGTTTAATTCACAGATCTTGTGTATAAGCATTTAAAAACTGGTTTGTGGGTATTTTGTGCCATTATAGTAGCCCCCAGCAGTTAACTGTCTGTTTGAAAGTGATGTGCCTGCCTTACACCAGCTGGGTTTGGGAAAGTTGCGGACGATAGTGGAAAAAAAGAGTTGTTACGCAGCATGTTTTGTCTGCAGCTGTGGTGTAAGCTCAGTAGGGATCCCCACAGAAATTGCCCTGAGCTAATTTGAGCTTCTGCAGCCACTGCTCATCAGCTGGCTCATCACTTCACATCAGCTGGCAGTGAGATCCTCTCCCAAGTCAACACTTGAATCTTGAGCCTGGAATAGCAGTCCCAGGGGTGAAGTTGTTCCTGCAAGGGCTCTTCTGCAACAGTAGCTTGGTCTGGCTGCCTGTTTTGCTATGCCCATCTGCTGTCTCTTCACCAGTGAGTAGTGAACAGGCAGGGACAAAAACTGTAGCTGCTGTAGCTTCTCATTCTTGCCATTAGTGCAGTGGTGATTGCTGAAGCTGTAACTCTGGCAGCTGTGCCATAAACCTCCCCCTCTGTTTGTGACAGATGGACACTTGTATCCTTTACTCTCTGTACTTTAAAAGAGGCATTGGCAGCCAGCAGCATAGTAGGTTGTGGAAGAAGAGGATCTGTGGGCTTTGTAAAAAGTGCAGGGGTGGAATGTGGAGGCTTAGAAGTGGTTTTGTTGCTTATGTGACATTTTAGGATCAACTTTGCATTGCATACTTGGTAGCGTGAAGGCTGGGACACTTGCCCATGAGATGATGAGGGCAGTTTTGGGGGAGAACTTCTCCATTGCACCAGGCAGAAGCAAAGATCTGTAATGGAGGCTAATTCCTTGCTCTTTGTCGTAGCGTGGGCATATTCTGCTGGTTATTAACAAGATTTCTCTGTGTACTTAGTTGGATGCTCAGTAGATGTGTTCCAGCACCAGTAAGCAGTAACAGGTGTAACTACCTGTTGTTTGAAAGAAATGCCACTTAAGGAGTACTTTGGGATTGCAAATATATTCCAAGATCTTTGAAGACAGTATTTGATATATTTTAACTTTCAAGGTCAAAATGAGTGTTTATCCTCTCCTTCTTCTTTCTCTATGTGGTATGAAATGTGTTTTCTCCTTGTTGTGCACATTTGCATGGATGCTGCCAGCAGACTGGTGCCCTGGTAGGTTTGTGGTAACTATTTCCATCTCATGCATGGTCACACATTCATTGGATTAGAATTCTACTTTCTAAATTTTACCTTTGCATTGTAAGTAAGCAATTTGACTTGGAAGTCAGAATGCCCAATTGTGCAAAATCTGGCACTGTTTGTGATTTTTGGTCTGACGTGGTTGAGGCATTCCACAGCATTGGGAAGGTTGCTCCTTCCCAGTGACCTCACAGCCGTCCTTGAGAAGGATCTATATGCTGCTGAGGGACAGAGCAAACTGCTGCACTGTGCACTTGGAAAGAGAATTTCAGAGGATGTATTATTATATTTTTCGAGTTCACCAGACAAGAGTAAACTTCTCAACCATGATGACGTTATGAGAAGCTGGAGAGTAGAAGTTTCCATCACTCACACAATGTTCCCTCTGGGTGACAGTCAGATTCATGGTTTAGTTGCTTCTGTGGTTTTTCACTTGATGACATGTCTAATAATAAGTGCTTTTCCTCTGTATCAGGGTTTAAAGTGTCTAAGTTGAAAGCTAAAAGGAGGCTCTAAATAAAAATGTGTGTTCACACTTCTGGAGAAAACAGATAAAGTTCTGTTGGTTATTTTTAAAAGCATTCAAATTAGGAATTAACTTGATAGGATAAAGTATTTCAAGTGTATATTACCTGTAATGTAAAAGTGATCTAACAATAAAAAAATTGCAGTAAAATCTATATATTAAACCTATATAGAAAAATGCAGTCATGATGGGATATCTAGGGACTTTGTTGTCTGTCATGTGTGTCTGTGTAATGTGATCCTTAGGTAAAAAGTTTTGTAGGATTAATAAGTTATTGTGAAAATGTCTTAAAATTAATGAAATAATGTAAATGCATTTGATAGTAAGATAACAATTTTAATCAAACTTTGTTTCAGAAATGTTTGCTGTTTTGACTATTACAATTCTTACGAATTAGGCTGTACTTCCATGTATGAAAAAATTGTATCCTGATTATAAAACTGACCTTTTCATGTTAAGAGATGTTAATTTAACTAAGTTAACTGAGGGAGTATTGCTTGAGGTTTCAAATGAATATGTGTATGCATTGTCTGCATAGTAGCTTTCAGGAAGCTCCAGCTTCTTTTTTTCTCCCTGGAGTTGTACAGTACTCTGATGGTGTTGAAAAGCCCAACTGAACCAGAGGAATGAATAATTAAAAAAAAATGGATGTCTAAAGAATATAGACTTTATTTCTGGAGAGAAAAAAAAACAAAAAAAAACCAAAGAAAGATACTAGATTGAAATGTAGATAATTTTCATGCATTAAAAAGAAGAATCAGCCAGACTTTCTGCCCCGGTGTCTCATACAATCATAAAAGTAGATCTTATATTTAGCATAATAGCATCAACCTGTGTCAATCCAAGTCACTGCCTAATTTCTATAAAAGGATGTTTCTTCAAAGCCATACTTGCTTAAATGGAAACTACATGTTTAAATAATGAACTCAAAAGCTATGGGTGTGGACTGAATTAATAGTTTTAAGTACAAGTTTTCATTATGATACACATATATGTGTTTCTTTCACATGGGGAACATCAGAAGACTGCAGACTTCAAGGTGGTGAACAGCTAACAGTGCCCATCAAAGTCGTTCTTGATGTCATCAGTTAATACTTGGATGAGGATCATGCCTAAACTATGTAGCAAGAGCCATATTTTCAATGGCAGTGGGATTGTGTCATAATTAAAATCTTCTCTTTGGTGCCTATTGCCATCTGCTTTTTCTAGCAGTTCATTCTTCTAGTGCACAGCAGATGTTGAAAAAATTGTTCATGGTATTCACTTTAATATGGACAGGTAGTAAATGTTTATTGTATTACACTGTTTCATGCAGTTTTGTTCCTCCTGTGCTCCTGCTCTTTACTCCCCATTAGTACTTTTAAAGTAATCTCATTGGTCCTTTTATTATATTAAGAAGAATGATAACAGAGCTATGGATTTTGCAGTATCCTGCAAAAACAGTTGTCTGAAAATGAATGGATTCTGTGCCAAAGCTGAGGTGTTTGGAAAGGAAGTAAATGTGATTCATGTTGCATATGTGGAAAGGAGAAAGTTATAGAATAAATAATATTTCAGAGTCTCTTGAGTTGTTGGGCAAGAGTTTGTGTTTTATAGCATCAACTGCAATGGGTTAGGGTGAATTGCTGGCTGTGTTCCTGCTGGATATTCTATTTGGCATATTTTAGTAAATGTGAAATGTGTATTGCAGATTTCGCTGTTCTTTGCTAGCTTTCTCCTGAGTGTCCTTTCTGAAAGTCATGCCCCTAGAGGGAAAGAAGTTCTGATTTCACAAATATCCTGATCTAGTAATTTCTTTACAAATAATTTTAATGATTGAATGGAAGAAAGATGAATATTATGTAAATTGACTTAGGTATGTTTCCTTGAATGGTGGATCTAAGGGCAGTGGTGAGAAAGTCCATTTATTCTGATGGTTCCTGCTTCATAGCCTCTAAAAAAAAACTAATCTTAATCCCTAATGCAAAGGAAACAGAAGTGTTTAACTAGATGTTCACATATATTTTGCTAGAAAAAAGAGTGATTGTTCTATTTCCTGAAATGCAATTGGGCCTTAGGAGGGCAGTATAGGAGGACATGACCTCTATAGGTGCAAATAACTTACGTTTAATTGTAGCCGATTTCATGAGACAATGTTGGAAACAAAATGTCTCATCAATATTTAACTGTCATTAATATCTCTAAACATTTCCTTTGATTAGTGTGTTCTTCCTATCTATTCACAAGTTTTTGAGAACTTGGGAAGTTGTTGAGCTAAAAAGTCAAGGTGGTGTCACTGCTATTATGTCTTCCAGTCACCTGTTTAAATATGTCACTTTTTGAAAGGGGAAGACTTTTCTCTAAAATAGTTTGATTGTTTATTTGTTTTGTCTTTAAGATAAAGCGCCTTTGTCAAAGAGTTTGTTACTAGTCCCAAGTGCCATCTCGATTCTACTGACTCTGCTCTTCCAACATTATCAGAAGTTCTTTGTGTATAACCTACAAGCTGTAAAAGAGGATTTTCAGGTAAGAGTCTGTTCACTTTGTATGAAAAGAGACTGCAAACTGTGGTCTTCCATGCAATTTGTCCCCACAGTCCGTGCTCTGGTTCTTCCCCTTTGTTCACTGCTGTAGACCAGCTTGTTCTTACCTATTTTTGTATAACCCCAGTATGCTATTTTTTGGAAAACATGAGAAAAACTGATCTGAAACAATCAACATAGCTTTTCACTTCTTTTTCTTGTCTGGGAAATTACTTGGTTTATGTAATTTTTCCTTTCAGTCATTGGCATTTGGAAACTTGCTGTGAATGAAGTGTGACTTAACCTGTTTAATAATATTGTGATATGAATGTCATTATCTTATTGTGCCTAATTGTTGAGGTTGAGGAGGGCTATTTTGATTAGGCATGCTGATTTAAATTATTTATTTTAGCAACAGAGGCCGTAACTTTCATTCTCTGTCTAACTGTTGTAGTTAGTTGCAGAAAACTAAACTTTGCCAAATGAATAGAACTGCCGCTTCTAAATTGAAAATTCCAGGTTTTCGATTTCCAAACTCTTCCATGGGGGAGTTTGTCGTGCTCCTCAGTAATCGTCTGACTTGGTTAATTTCTTACTCATTCCTGTTTCAAACTAAGATACTCTATCTTTTAGGTTTTGTATCTTGTAAAGTTTTGTTTTAAATTTAATTAAGGATCCTGTAGTATCAGCTCTAAATGTTGAAATAATGCACTTAAAATTGGTTAGAGAAGTTCTGTGGGTATTTGTTTTGGGTTGTTTTTAATTTTGGAAGTGGCAAACTACTGCTCAGTAGAGAAGGGTCAGCAAATGCCTCTGTTTATCTTGCCCCACAGATTTCATAATTGCATCAAACAAAAGGTATATAGTCAAATTAATGTCTTTGAGGATGCCTAGCCTGTAAGCTTTAAAAGATTATTAGACCTAGCTAGTGCTGCTCTGTGCTACTGGACTCTCTGTAGCCTTTCTTGTCAAGAACAAGGGCTTCATTGTAATAATAAATGACAACTCCGTGAGAGTACTACTCATATTTTTCAAGTGTGTTGCTGATGCTGTGCAGTGAAAATACATAAATAATGTGTGCCTTTTAAAAATGTTACAGCCAAGTGTTTGGGGATGGGAATGAAAAAATCTGAGAAACTATTCAAGTTTTAAATGAAATTTTGTGGGTTTGGGGATTTGTTTATTTGTTTGTTTTGTGATTTGTCTTCAGAGGAATCCTCTCTTTCCATTTGCTTGATCTGCTGAAAAACAGTAATAGCTGCATTTTATTCAAAGAAAACATCTCTGCTGTATCTTAACCATAAACTCTTGCAAATATCTGTAAAAGCTATGACACTTTTATTGTGGTGCTTTGGGGAATTTGTGAGTTTGGATTTTTTATTTCATGAGATTGTTTCACTTATTGCCACAGCTTTGGGAGCAAGCTATATACTGTATCACTGAGTACCTCTGAGATGAGAGAGAGCAGATTGTTTAACTCCCGTCTGGTGCTAATATAACTCCTAAAAGAAAATTGGTTTAGAATAAATTCACCTGCAAGAATGTGTTTAATGGAAAGAATTTTTTTCAGGGGCTGAACAAACATTTTGGATGTTGGATTTTAACACTTCTTAAAGCTGGTAGAGAGCGCACAAATTAAAATGAACAGTTGAAGAAGAGTGCTTTTGATTTGGAAGGCAAAATATTTACTGTCCAAAAACTGTTCCTTGTTTCCATACAGAGGACCCTCAAGAGCAGTGAAGATGCTGTGTGTAAAAGATCTTCATTACATCATATCTATGTATTTTTTAAGCTAGGTAAAGCAAAGAGCAGTAAGGCTAGAAGCCTTTCATAGTCTGTGTCAGGGCGGCTCAGTTAGTGCATGACATGAAATATTCAACTGCAATGTCATAGCCCTGCCAGCCTCGACTTCAGGAGGGGTGGTACTCAGGCTAGGATTTAAAATTGGGCATGCTGACATGGAATAGTGAGAATGGTGAGTGAAATGGATTGGGCCAGTACTCTTTAGTATCTTCATTTATAACTTGGGCAGTAGACAGAGCACTCTCAGCAAGCCTGTGGGTGATGTAAAACTTGGATTTGTAGTTGTTACACCTGTTAATTCTGCAGCCCTTCAGAGGAGGAGAAAAGGCTCGATAGGAACCTTAGTTCAGCAAAGGCAAATGCAAGCTCCTGCATCAGAGAGGAGTAACACCATGCACCAGTACAGGCTGTGGGCTGACCAGTTGGAAGTCACACTTTTATTTGTAAGTGTAAACTAGGAACCTGAAAGTGTATTTGAGTTAATTTCAGTTGTTTGTTTATTTTAACAGTTAGACATCTGCCTTGAAAATATTTTAAAGAGACTTCTTGAACTCTCCATAACATTCTACTCGCTATATTTGCCTCCTTAACTGTGCTGCATTTCTGTTACCTGACTCCAGCATTGCATTCTCTCTGAGCACAAATTCTGTAAAGAATTTCCTTGAAGGAAGAGTGGCTTAACATGACGATCATTAACCTTACAGATTTGGAGACTTGTATGTGGAAGAACAATATGTCTTGATTTGAAAGACACATTCTGCAGCAGTCTGCTCATTTACAACTTTAGAATATTTGAAAGAAGATATGGCAGCAGAAAATTTTCAGTAAGTTCCAGTTTCGGGAGTTTTTTAATAAAAACTTTTCTATACAATTTAGTCTTGTACTCCTGGATGAATACTGCAGTTATATTTCTAGCATGTTGTATAGAAGTATGTGTTAAAGAGTTTTAAAGATAATTTGGTTTTAATAAATTTATATTGATAATATCTTGTGGTCAGTGGATTGTTGTAATTTCTGTTTGCAGCTGTATCAGTTGTAAGATATCAGACCAATCAAATTTAATTTTGGAAACATTCTTACTCTTGATTCTTCAGTATCTAGACAAGTAGACCTGGAATTACGTTGTGTTAAAGATTGAATTTGTCTTAGTTGAACTAGGATAGAGGTTTTCTTATTTTTTTTTATATTTAGGGGTATATTTAAACCTTATTTTGAAACTGTTGAATTGATTCAGATTAATCTTTTTCTTTCCAGTCTTTTTTACTGGGCGCTTGGATGCTCTCAGCTTTGTTCGATCTTCTCATTGTAGAAATCACTCAGTATGTATTTGGCATCACCATCAACAGCTTGCCTTCTGGTTTGTAAGTAGCTTCTAATGAATTGATTATTTTATATATTGTTTCAGGGAATTGTTTTCTGAAGGTTTAAAAACCTTTCTTCATGTAACACTTCAAATTGATTTAATCTTCTTTTGAACCGAAGTGTAAAGGTTTTTGGCACGACTATTGTAATTTCAAACATTTATTTCTTAGCTATGATTTGTTTTTAATTTATAATTTATCCATACAATGATTAGTTTCCAATCAGTCTCATTTCCTCTGTTAACATGATTGCAACATGATTGCAGCTCACAAATTAATGCTGTATTTGTTCAGTCTAAATTGTTTGGATCCATTCAATTTGTAAAAACTAGAATCAGGATGTGCTAATTTCTGACTTAAATCAGAAAGGCAACAGAACTGTAAGTCATGTGCTTTATGTTCACTTTTAAATGCATATGCATTTCATATTGTTATTTTCTATGTTTTTCAAAAATTGAGTGCCAAAGCTTGTTTACTCCATTTCATGCTTGCAGCTTTAAGGTGTTCAGGGGTTCAATTTTGCTTACCCTATGTTTGAGATTTCTGCACTTAATATAAGATGGGTGTATTACAGTAAAACCACAGAGCTTGCAACCCTTTGTGGTTAAGCTTCTGGCAGGTGAGATCACAGAGACTTGAGTTTCCATTGCTGTACACTCTGAGGTAGTAATAAAAGCTCTTGGAGTTAGATTTTTAATATTAAACACTATACTAGACTTTTTTTTTTTAATTTCTACTTTTCCAGAGCATCTGTTGAAAGTATCTAAAGACTGATTTATAAGGGACAAAAAGCATGTGTTTGATATTATAAAGATATATTTTTTGTAGTGTGTGAGTATCCAAAAGATTTTGAAAGCTTGAGTAGCTACTGCAGTTACTCATATTTGTTACCTAGAGTTTGTTGCTGGGACATAGGCTGCTAATGTGTCTGGAGAAATTAATGTTTTCCTATGTGTAAAAAGATACTTTGTGCAAAAGTATCATAAGTGTGCACATGATACCCACAAGTAGGTAATGAACAGTTTGACCATTGTACCTTTTGATGGTATTTTTATGACTGCAGAATGTAGTCAGTTACAAAGAAATCTGAATCAAAAAAGTTTTTAATTAAGTAAAATATAAATTTTGCCTACATATGCCTTCTCATTAAGTCATAATAAATTTGATCTTGAGAGAATGAAGTTAATTTTATAAGTGTGGGATAGACAGTAGTTTCAAGAGCATTTGATTGTACAAATATAAAAAATTAATGTCTCCATTGCATCATAATTCTTCAATGTTGTATACTTTATTATATTAATAGTCACTTTAAACATCTGACAGTATTCACAGTCATTTGAGGCAATAAAAGCATTGGAAAGTTTAGCACTCATGCTAGGTTTTAGTTCATTTCAGGTGAAACAGCAAAAGATGCTGAGCAAATAAAAAAACATGCAATTATTATTCTGATTCTATCATTTTTACAATGCAACAAATGTATCTGTTACCTTTGGTTAGAGAACATTCTTCTGTGTGGCCAAGTGCTAGAATTTGGAAAAATAATCACTTTTTACATTGTAAAAGTCCCCTGACATTTTTTTCTCTTTTTATATAATTTCACTGTTCATATTATTGAGTGATCTTACACTTCCAGTTCGAAAACTTTTTCTGCGCATGCTTCGAAGGTAATTGCGATACAGAATTACACTGATGACTCTTGCCTGGAATTGTTTGGAAACAATGTAGTACAGTATAACATCCAGGCATGTACTGAGATTCATGAGAAAGGTGGTAAAGGCTGCCCAGGGATTGTAAATTGTATTTTCATCTTGCAGCATCAGGAAGGCAAAGCAAATGTGGAAGGGTACAAAGCAGATGAGTACCTGAGCAATCAGAGTAACTATAATTCTTATGGATCTCTCCTTGGCCTTAGGCTTCAGTTTGGAAGTCTTGCCATGAATAAAATGATAAATAATGACTAGGTAACACCCCAGCATGATAAGCAAGGGAATCAAAAAGAAAAAAATCAAGCGACAAAAATTCAATGTATTTACTTCCTTTAAATGGATGATATCAAGCATTTTCATGCAGGTGGTGAAATTTGAGGCTTGGTCTGGATCAGATCGTAAAAACACCAGTGGAGATGTTGTTGAGAGGGTCATTATCCAGATTCCAGTGCAAGCCAGCACAGCTTTTTTTGTATTTTTTAGTTCTTTGACATGTTTGGGCTGGACAATAGCCATAAATCTGTCTACGCTGATAAAAGCGAGCAGCCACAGAGCAATGGCTGGATAAAACACAGTGAAAGCCCCCATGATCCGGCAGAATGTATCTCCAAAAGGCCATGTTTCTTTCCCGTGGTAGATTATCCGAAAAGGCAAGGAAAATATAAAAAGTAGGTCAAGTAATGCGACATTCATCATATACACAGTTATAGTTGTTCTCTTCTTGGTAGTGCAGCTGAACACCCATAGTGCAGTGGCATTCACCAACAATCCCACTGTGAACACAAAGCTGTAGAAGACCAGTGATGCAATCTTGTATTCTTCTGGGTGGGGATTTTCTGGCATCATAGCTTAATTGAGCTGAGGAATAGTTGTTGCACACCATAAATACCCTAAAATTAGATAAAATATGGGGAGTTGTTCTCAGTCAAATAAAATTTATCTTTAAAAACAAACAGGAAGATTGTTTTAGGATGGTGTTTAGTGATGAAGCTATTGTTTAGCTTTGAAATGTGCTAGCTTTGTTGCTTTTTCTGACTGCAAATACATTATCATCCTCTGAGGGAAATATATGTATTGTCAGACTTGTGAAAATGGTATTCATAAGCGTGTTTTAATAGAATATTTTAATTAGTTAAGGGGCCTTTTAGTATAAGGAATTAAAAAGTCAAGATTGACGTTTCAGGTATGCATCAGTAGCTGATAATTAGATTGAAATAGTTGTATTTCAGCTATGAGAGCTAATTTCTAAAGAAAATAGTTCTCCAAGCTGTCTTTGTTAAAAAATTCTTGACTAAAACTAGTTACGAATAGAAACAAGACAGCATGGCATGTAGTGACATTTGGATATGCAAAGAGTATTGACTTCGCCTTTTATCTGTGTAGGACCTACTTAACTCCCAAAAGAACAGGTTGTTGCTCATAAAAGACACTAAAAACTATTTGAGTATCTATGTAGCTTTTAATACAGTGTTTAATCCCAGGGCATTAGAACCACCCACCCAACATATGAATAAAATGAATACATTAATAGACTTCCTGGTTAAAAAAGTAAAAAGAAAGGAAGCAGCACAGTCTCCAGCCAGGCCATATGGGAACAGTATTTGTTTGGGGGGAAGAGTTGCTGTCTGGTAGCCAGCTACTCCTGAGGGCAGTTATGTTCCTTCATCCAGCTTGGTAATAGGAGCTGGACATCTGAAATGTTACTGTGTAGGCTGAGGTGATGAGAGGTGAAGAAGAGGATCCCTGGTTTGCTCTGGAGTCCATGTGGATGGCAGACCTTAACCTGGTGTTTGCATGAGTGCTTTGTTTAACCCTCACCCCCAGCCCTTTCCTGGCTCTTGCTGTGGTCGCAGTTTCATGGGTTTATGTGGGAGGGTTCCTTTCGTCTGGCCTTTTACCCAGTCCTGTGGCAACTTTGTGAAGAGGAGGAGGAACAAGTTAGTTGTTTCTCATCTTCCCACTTGTGACAAACAGCCAAGGAAGTTCTACAGTATCTGTTAGGCACCAGAACCGTTCTCAAGAGCAGAACAATGCACAGTTCCTGTGTGTTTTATCTCCAGAAGTGAAGAAAGCATTAAAAAACAGGTTTATTGTTACTGCCCATCTAGTTAATGCTTTCTCTGTAATGTTGCCAAATACTTTCTCAGTTCTACGTGAATGCATAGGGGATTGAACCAGTGTTTATTAATCTGGCATCCTGGTTTGACACTGGTAAATACCAGCTGCTTTTGAGAAGAGTACCCATGGAGTAACTAACTTAAATATGACCTGATAAATATTTATATAGGTTACTTTCTGCCTTGAAATTTGAGCTTCTGATTTTCTTAAAATTCTCCAGTTTACAGATATAAAAAAAAGTTATGCATGGAAATACTAACCCTTAACTTCAAGGTCTTTTTTTCAGCTGTACAAAACAAAAAAGGTGTGTTTTCTGCTCAGATGAGCACATTAGAACATCCAACAGAATTTATGTTTTGTATGGGAAAAAGCTATGTATGTAGTGCAAAAAACAGGTTTTCATCTGTATGAATGCCTCTCAAATTCCTCATTGTGTGAATAACTCTAAAAATAAGAAAAATAAAAGAATTAAAGAATGCTAGCAAACCTTATTGAAGGTTAGGTGGCATATGCTAAAAAACGTTGTGCATGTGCTGGCAGCATAGTTAAGATACTATCTGGCACACTATTCTACTTCCAATACTGTTGCTCAAACTTGTCCAAATGTTGCTTAATACATTTCACCCCCCCTGCCCTTGCACATTGTAAGTGCTAGCAATTGTGTGTGACAGTGCAGAACTACCAAGCTCAATATTCTGAGTGGTTTGGCAGGTGAATTGAGTTTTGAGATATATCAAAGTGCAGACCTGCTGTAACAAAAAGGGTTTGTTGGGTTTTGTTTTTTAGTGTTTTTTTTTACTTGGTTGTTGGAGACACTGTTTCCAAACTTTGTGAGTTTAAAGTTAATTTTTAAGAACCTAAAATGTAATGTTTATGTAGGTAAGAAATATTGGGATTTTTAAAAAGTATGAGTTCTGTCTGCATTGATACACAATTGGAGATATTTTGCTTTTTCATCGTTACTTGTCTGCATGGAGTTCAGGTTGATATCTCCCAGGTTGGCCCAGGCAGATCTTCAGGTGCCTCTGGGTGGATGGTTTTGTCCTAATTGCCATTTTTCATAATGGGAACATTTACCTATTGGTATTGATTAAAGCACTTGCTGAAGAGCCCCTGGAGTCACTGGTTTCTGGAAGACTTGTCTGTGTTAATTCTGAATGATTCCTCTGTTGTTTGTCTGGATGTTTTATCAAGCTTTTAATTTTTTAATGATAACTGACATTCTGAATGTCTAATGTGAATTGTGAAGGCCAGCTAGGTGCCTTGTATGAGAACAAGATGTTCACAGCAAAATCACAATTAAATCTTTTCCTCCAGATTCTTAATGTGAGTTAGGTGACATTGGTTCCACTTAAAGGACCATCTGTGCATCTGTCTTCCCAATCCCCCTTTTTATTTTGTCCCTTATATTTGCTTGCATTGCCCCAAGGGGAACATGGCTTTCAGTGAAGCAGAGACACCAAGTATCATGATCTCCTGGTTTTAGTTTCATGGAAACATTTTTCTTTTAGTGGTAGATGTACTTACCAATGATTTTATTTATTGCATACTTTTAAAATTTATGTTAAAATCCTGAACAACAGTATTTATGGTACTATGTTTTTACAAATGCAGTAATTTTTCTTTAAATGTTATTTATAGAATGCTGCTGCTATTTTGAAAGTGCAGTAAAAAATTAAAAGGCTTTTCATTAGTTCTAGAATTAATACCCATGTTCAGCTTCTGACCAAAGAAATCTCTTAGCAACACCTATGAATATCCAAGTTACTTAGTTAGCATGGCATAAGGAGTCATTACTCACCTTTTGTGCTCTACAAAATTTCTTCAGAGATGCTTCTTTCATGGCCCCAAATATGTAGAAAGTTTAGACTTCCTCTTCTTTGCTCAGCTTCACTTAGCTAAAATAGCTCTTCTTCTCAAGCAGGAAACAATGATGTAATCTCGCTACTTTTGAGATCTTTTATTGGTCATACTTAAAAGTTACTATTTCACATAGGTCTGATGTCTGTGAGCTGGTATTTCTATTACCTTTCAACAGTCAACCTTTTATAATATTTCCAGTGTGGTCAGACTGGGTTGTTGTACTACGTATCTTTTCAACTTTTAAATGTTTGTGGTATAATGAAAGCATATTTTATGTTAAAGTTTCCATAAAAAGGTATCTGCAAGAATACGCATCTTGGTTGTGCATAAGTTTCTAATAAGCACAATGTAAATGTATTTTCAGTAGAGCATAGTCTGGTAGATTTTGTGTGGAAATCCCCATTTTATTTATATTGCCTTAGATAGCAGTCAGTTTGAAAGTGACAGAAGGTCACTGCATTTGAAATGAGAAGTTTGATTCACTTGAATACACAACTTTGTATTTGCCTGTACTTAGAACATTTCATCAACACAGCAGCAATACTTCTATATTTTATTTGCTGTCTAAATTAATAACGTGCTTATTAGAGAGCTTTGCCAAAAAACGCTGTATGAAAAGAGGTTTTAGTCTGTGTAAAGATGGAGTAAAATCTCTCAGCTGTGTCACTGCTACAGACATCTTAGGTGAGATGGGAGTATTCACAAAGGATTATATGTAAAGAAGACTAACTTCCTATGTTTCCTCTTTGTCAACTTGGAAAAAAGATCTACCGTTTAGAAAAGCCATTCAGAGAAGGAGCTCGTTCCATATTCTCGGTAGAGTACTTGTTGCTTCAGGTCTCTGGCTGTCTTTGGGAGGTGGTAGCAAAGAGCTCTGTGTTGAGTAGAGGAGCAATAATGTTTTTGTCTCCACCTGACATGTCATCAAGAATTTGCCAGGATGTTCACTTGGTGCCAGAAGCAGCAAAGTCCTGCAGTTCAGAAATAGCCAGAATCAGGTTTGTTTGTGGGAACATCTTTCTTCACTGACTGTAAAAGTAATGTAGGTAGGTGATCCTCACTTAGTGCTCAAGGTAACTTCTGGGAAAAGAAGCCCGTCTCTACTGGAGTCATGTAATTTATCTCAGCTAAATGGGTTTGTGTTAGCATGTAGATGTCTATATAAGTCAGTGTGATGGTTAAAATAATTAGAGGGAGGGACCTGGATTTGATTTTTTGTGTGTAGGTTACCTTTAAGTACTTAGTTTTTTCCTGTTTAGGTGAACTAATATAAAACTTGTTTTTTTGTGATCATTCCAAAGGCCTTTTAAATGCAGTGAGCTGCAAATCCTACCCAGATCACCCTAGAGAAATATAAATCTATTTAAAAGTGGTTAATGTTTTAGGACTAAGGAGTATCTTAACAGGACTAACCAGTGCTGAAAACTCTTTATTGGCTTTATCATTAGTAGAGCCACTCCAGAGCATGCTTCAGCAGAACAAAGCACTGTTTTCAACTGTTAAGTGAAAGATTGGTGAAATTCAATGTCATATGTGTATCTTCTGGAAGAGAAGAACTGGACTTTTGAACTCTCCTAAGCAAGAGTACTTTATTTTAGGGAAAAAAATACAGAAGTGTGGATGCACCTTCCAAGCTGAACTGCACTGTGAATATGCCAAAACAGGCAAGTGGACAGGCAGTGTTTCCCTTAGCAAAAGAGGAAGTACAAATGTGATTCTGGGTTTAATGGAAAGTAGGCAGGTGTTGAGTTTGGGATCAGAGAACCTATATGCTGTGAGTTGTCCCTTGGCTTGTTGTCTCCTTGAGGGAGGGTGGGAAGTGTACCACTTATATCTGCCTC
Organism: Pseudopodoces humilis; assembly: GCF_049639895.1. Classification (NCBI taxonomy): domain Eukaryota; kingdom Metazoa; phylum Chordata; class Aves; order Passeriformes; family Paridae; genus Pseudopodoces; species Pseudopodoces humilis. The sequence continues at coordinate 38,877,689 of NC_142201.1, read as the reverse complement.
GTTTTGTCTGGAGGGTGGCTGATGTTCTGACCCTGCATGGGAGGTCACGCCTTGTGAGAGCAGCTGGAATCAAATCCCACAGTTTACACAGGTGGCTAACAGCAGCCCAGTTGAGTTTGCTGGCAGCTTAGCCATCCATCTGGTTTGCTGCAGCATGTCAGTCTGTGTTCTGCTTTCACTCAGGCTTTTCACAGCCTTTCTGGTGGAGAAGAAGCAGCAAGACTGCCTCTGCTGCTTGTAGGCTGACAGGCCTTTCCCCAAGGCATGGAGGGGTAGTTCTGTTTGGCAGCAGTAGGCTGAAAAGAGGTGTTTGCAGTACCAGCAGTTGCATACTGTTTCTCTAGCTGCTCAGCTGGCTGTAGCTGCAGGGTGATAAGCATTTGGAGGTGAACACCCAAGTCAAAAGTAGCACTGCTTGTGGTTTGCCAGAGGCATTGGGCTGCTCTGCAGTGCTGCATTCTCCTATTACTTTGGTTTCTGCTGTAGGAAGCACCTGGCTCTATTTTTATTTCCTTTGCTGTTTTATCAGCTAGAAGTGAATGCAAGGCATTGGTTACCTTCAGATGGATGAGTACTTCATCTGCTCCAGCTTCTACTGAATTAAATGCTCAGTTCCATCTGGGGTCTTCTTTTGCTATTCTGAAGTTTGAGAGTAGACAAGGTAATTATAGTTGCATTATGTTGTGCTAAAGATGGCTTTAAGTAGTTAAAAGCTAAGCCAATGTACTTCCTGTTTGAGGATAAGGCAAGAGGGCATGTGGTCTGTTACGGTGCCTTCACTAACTGGCAGTAAGCCTCAGAAGAAATGAGTTTGGTCACTTGCAACAATCTCGAAGTGCAGCACCGAAGAAATTGTCTTCATGATGTTGCTTTTGCAGAATTAATGTATTGCTGGGTCTTTCATGGGTTTAGTCATGGTACAGAAAAGTCTGTTTTACCTTTTCACTTACTGTGTAATGTTAGCTTTGTCCAGCTGATATAGAGAAGTTCTGCACACAGTGGGACAGGATTACCCTCTGCCTCAGTTTGATAGGGACCTGGCTTGAGCTCATGTTCTTCTTCTCCTTTCAAACTTTCCACCTTTTGGATCTGTTGAAAAGAAAGAACTGAGGCGTCTTGCATGGTTCAATGCACCAGTGGTGCAGGAAATAACTCTCCCATGTCAGTTTGTTAACTTACTGGCTTGCTGTTGTGGGTGAGTTCACATGCAGTTTTGGGTTACTGTTCTCAACCGTGATGAAAACTGGCTTCATTTTTTATTCCCATACTGTGTTCACCATAGTGAATACTTAAGAATAAACTGCTGGTTAAAAGTTGTCATGGCACTGAATGCATCAAGTTATTGCAGTTGTTTCCAGTTTAGCCATGTGTGTTATTTAGAGGCTGTGTCATGGCATAGCTGTCCCTCCCTTCCCACTCGTCTGGCTGAGGGGGTATATATGCAGTGTGCAGCAGAGCTGAAGGAATGGAAAAGGGAGCAGCTTAAGAGAGCTGCAGCCTAGTTAGCTGTACCTGATGTCTTATTTACTGTCAGATTTTGCTTTCTCTTCCCTGTTTTGCTAGTACATGGTATGGTTTGAGGAAGGAGCTCTTGTTTTTTTCCCTTTAAAAAACAAAATCAACATTCTGTGTTTCTCCTGGGTTCATTTAGGTATTTTTACTACCTCTTCTCCCTTCCCCCCACCCCCCATACAATTTCTAATACAGCCAGGACACACCCTGTGTCACTAAATAGCCTAAAAATATACAGTGTATCTGGCCTGTAGTTCATCTGTTTATCACTGTCAGCCTTTGAAGGAGACAATACTTCAAACCTAAATTAAAATGAAAGTTGCATCTCTGAGATGTCTATGACAGTGGGGTAGGGGACTAGAGACAGTTGTCTTTTATACACCAGCAATCTCAGAGTGTCCATAGTCTAATATTAGTGGCAAATACTAACACATGGCAAATACAAACACAGCTCCATGCTTGTTGATGAACCCTTTGCCTTTGGCAAATTTCTTAAACCGTTGGGTCTACTCTGCCTTCCTGTGTTCTGTTTTGTTGGGAAGCAGCATTTTTAATTTGAAAAGTACACATTTCTCATGGAAGATATTTCATAGTTTTTAAAAACCTGCATGAATGCTTAACTTTTTTATTTTCTTTTTTTTAAATCTGCATTGTCATGAACTAGTTAGTTGTTTCAGTTTGGAAGTGTCTAGGAGATGTTTTTTCCAATACTCTTTCCTTACTAAGTATGTGGTATGTGATGTTTTTACTATTAAACTGCTCTTAAAGGTCTCAGGTACATAAATAAAACTTGATATGCCTCCCTGGAATAGTGTTAGTGTTTCAAAAGAAATGTCTTTATTTGGAGCTGTACTCAGATTCCTTTGATGAAGTCAAGTGCAGGGATAGGGAGAGTGGTTCTGACTCCTTCAGAGTTCAGGAGTTTGAACTAGCTCTGTCAGTAACCAGCCCAAGTATATGTTATCAGAAATTAAACAATTAAAAATTTCTACACAGGCTTTAGCAGACCAGTGAAGGGTTTAATCTAAAGTTCCTGAAGTGAGAGTAAGCTGTGTGAATTAGAATAAGGACTTCAAATTCAAGGGTGCCTTACAGTGTGTTGCCCAGCCCTGGCACATAGCTTGCTTTGTGGAAGTGACAGTCTTCTAAAGCTGTTCTGCCTGTGCCACCTGTCCCTGGCACAGTTGAACAAGCAGCAGTGTCTTGGGGTTGTGAGGCTTGGTTTGCTGTGCTGGAGTTGAGGTGACTCAAGAGGGAGCATCAGGATGATAAAGGGGCTGGCATAATCCAGACCAGGACAAAGCAGCCCAGTGCCTGCTGCACATCAGTGAATCTGGTTGCTTAGGAGCTCTGCTGGGCAGGTTTGCTTGGTCTGTAGGCTCAGCATTGTCCTTGGAGGGAAATGGAAGAGCAGCTGAGTGTGAGTGTGCTCAGGACGCCAGAGCACCAGGACAAGGTCAGCTTGTGCTCTAAGCTGGCTACAGTGGACAGCAGAGCTGGCTGCAAGCAGGTGATTTCAGAGTCATTGTCTTCTCAGGTGTGGAGTTGGGTCCAGTTAGAGGACTCTGTATTTCCCAACCAACTGTTCAACTACAAAAATTATATCTATTTTACACGCACACACACACACACATGCATGTATGCACATTAAAGGGAAGGAGCTGAAAATCCTGAACTTTACCATGAACAAGAGCCTAGAAGAGTAAGTCAGGGCATAAATCTGAAGTTCAATAGTTCAGTCAGCTGTTTTCCTTATGTAGACATTGTATTGGTAAAGGTGGCTTTAAGATAGGATGGAGCAGTAGAGACTGAACTGTCACTTGTGTATTCTGTATTCTCTGCCACTTTCATCTTTTGCCTCCAAATCATACTGCCTGTCAGTGCTTTTTTATTTTAGTCTTAGAACATCTGGGACATTGCCTTCATTTGCTTGTAACTGAGCCATGTGCTATGTGATGATTTGGGCCGCCAAATTCATATAACCCAAATAGCAGAAATGAGAGGGAGTACAAAGCTTGTTTGGAACAAGGAGCAGTGAGACGAGAAAGGGCAGTAAAGGTAGCAGGATGTTGGACATCTCTGTATTCCTTCTTTCAAATTTGGCAGCATATGGAGTCAACCATAAGAGCTGTACCAGCAGCCCATGGTTCAAAGCGCTCATTACTGTCTAGATGATGTAGTTTATTCCAAGGTAATGGGGCCTAACCTGTCACAGTTATTGAGCGAGTGATTGACAGTGTCTTGTTATCCTGCATCTGGCTTCTCTTTACTGCCTGACAGTTCCTGGCCCAGTGCTTGTACTGACTGGTGCTAAGATCTCTGATTCTGGGCAATGGGGCTTAGCCTCAACTAAGAAACAACTGGGTGAAATGGTTTTGACCTCCGCTGTGGTGAGGACTAATTACTGCATCAATGCTGCCATCTGCGGATCTTTAGCAAGCATAGCAACTTATCTTTGGAACAACAGAAATGACTGATGGGTTAATTTCTTTATATACCTGCACTACTTAGCCAGTTTTTCAGGAAAACTGATTATAAAGAGTGAAAGCCACTTTGGCTCTCCTATGGAAGGGACATATCACATGACACGGAAGCTCCTGTAGGCAAGTAACTGCAAATTCTGCTATTGTTCAAATAGTTATGTTTCATACAGGTCTTCCCTTTGCATTTCTGTTTGTGTACATTAAGATACAGCTCTGAGAATGAGTTGTAAGTGAAGACTTTCTTACTGTGCTTAGTCTGAATTTACCCTGAAAAAGTGGTGAATTAGAAGACACCTAGTGGAGGAAGAGAAGAAAGACTGGAAACAACATTTACCTTTCTTCTTTTGGCTTTGTTATATAGCACAAGGATAAAAAACTAATAGCAGAAATTAAGCAACTCTGTGTTTCTTAAGCTACTCTCTTCATGATTTTGTTATTTGTTTGATATGTCTTTATCAAAATAAGATACAATAGCAATTACTTTCTTTGCACAGCATTCCATTTTTCAGAAGGAATGTTTTGAAAGTTTTGTGATTAAATTATTTAATGAAAATAAACAACACCTTCTTTCCTATGTGGGAATAGGGGCCTCTTTTTTAGCTTAGCAGTTGACCCTTGTTATTTTCAGTCCACATGGGCATGATCAAGTTTTCTTTCTGTCTTTACTGGCAGCTTGGGGTTTTCTCCCCCCTCTTCTCTTCCTCTTTCCGGAGTTAGGAACACCTTGTTTGTTCCTCATGTTCAGCCATAGTAAAGAAAGACAGGGATGTGGAAGTCCCTTTGGAATTTAAAAGGAAATCCTGCATCTAATTGTAGATGTCTGTGCCAAACAATTCTGTATAAGTTATCATTTCAACTATTGTTTGCAAATTGGCTCACTGCAGTGCCCTCTGTCATTGATCTGAAGGGAAGCAAGCTTAAAGGAGTCATTGCATCCTAGGAACATAAGTTGTCTCTTATCTGTAGAAGTTCTGCTGTGAGCATAGATTGCTACATTTTTGTTTTAAGCATCTGATATCCTTTCATATAAATGATATCCTCATGACAGTCCTTCATCACAGAATGAACTACTTTCATTCCAGTGATATTCTGTGTATCTCTTCCCTTGCCTTGTATTTGTAGGGCAGTTAATTATTTGATTGCAATGGAGGATGAAGGAAGAAAATGAATGAATGTTTCTTCAGGGTGGCTGGAGACATTGTTAGTGTGAGAAGATACTCTGCCTGTTGTAGCCTTTTGCAAAATAGAGTGGTGGTATGATTGCTTCCTAGGACAGATGAGGAAGGTAAAGAAGTAACTTCACAAAGGAGGTCTTGCAGTGACTGATGCTTTAAAGAAACCCCCTTGATTTACAAAAGTAATGAACAGAAATTGATTCAGTAAGTTCAGTGGTATTTCAGAAGGTACAGTTATATGACTGAAACTTTAAAAAACAAATGTGCATGAAACAGAAGACAGCGTGTGCAATTAGTAAAAAAAGTACTGCAGTTGTTTCACTAAAGAATTTAGAAATAAAAATGTTTATTTTTCAGAGTTAAATGAGCTGAAGGCTTTCTTTTAAAAATCTTCTAAAATTTCCTCTTTGTTTTTATTTTATGCTTACTGAATACTCTCCTTTTGTTTAGTCATCACTTTGCTTCAAATACCTTGGTCTGTAGTTGAGAAAGAGGGTTATATGGTGGTCTTAATAGGGAAGTTTGTTTTGAAAAAATCACTTCTCTGCTAAAGCTTTTCTATTTTGTTTTTGTTTTATCATGAGCAAGCTAAAGAGTTTCCTGCCAGCAGTTTGTGCCTTACAATACTTACTCATTGGAAAAGTCAACTACAGCCATGAATCACAAGGAGGTGTGAATGGTCTCCTGACCAAAAAGCCCTAAAATGGTGGGAAGCATTTTAATGTTCAAGTATTGTGAAGTAAGCCAAACTGTGTGAATAAGATAAATATTAAAACCTCCCTTTACTTGTCTTCAGCCTTTGAGGATATGTTATGATGTCTGTTACAATATTGTCACCATAATGTGGTTAGAAGAAATTTGATATTTTTACCAAGAATACAAAAGTAGTTTAAAAAATGGCTTGGCCAAAAAACAGCACATCATTTACCAATAATATTTACTGTAGAAGAGGGCTGAGGAATAGCCAATAACTCAACTGTTCTGCAGAATTACACTTAAAATCTAGAATAGGGGATATATGAGTCACATTCTGTATTTAGCTCCAACTTACTGTCTCTGCCATGAAAATAGGTCATAATAAATGAGGCAAAAATAGCTTGTGTGTTTTGCCACGTAGGTTGACGTTAACTGCCATCCTTTGGTTCCACTCGGGCCAAGCATTATGCTAAATATAGATCCTGAGAAGATCATTTAATGCTTGTATAAGATGGGAGCTGGGAGTGAAGACCCTCTTCATCCCATCACATACTGAGGTGTGGACTGGGTGATCTGGGCCATTTGTGAGATCAGTAGGGTGGAGAGAAGCAGTTTCTTTGCTGAAATATTGGAGCTCATAGTGCAGTGGACGATCAGATATCAGGAGATGGTAGGAAAGGCCACAGCTCTCATTCATGAGTGGTGCCCCCCTCTCCCTCCCCAGCACAGGCAGTTGTCATATAGGCAGACGTGTCCACGCAAAAGATTCTGGAGGACTGATTCTACCCAGGTGCTTCTCTGCACTTCCTTTACTCGAGAAATATTAAACAGATGAAGTTATGGGAGCTGTAAGTTCAGGTGGCATCTGCACATTTTGAAAATATTTCTCAGGTGAAGTAAGAACAGATATGAAACTAATAATGTTGAAAAACAAGTCAGTGAAATCATAACCCTTGAAATTCAGGTGTGTAACATGCCAGGGTCTTGGATCACTGCTTATCAAATGTGTTTTCTCTAAGGCAAGAAGAATAAATATATATATATTAGATTCAGAGTTAAAAGCTAATTTCCAGTACAAGTTGGATTATTCTCAGTATAAGGTTCCACTTTTGAGGTTATATGTATCTGAAGGGCCTCTTGAAGTAGGTGCTTATCTTAAATGAAGTTGTCCGCTCTTCTTGATTCAGTAGAGTGCCTCACAAATGGCACTTTACCAGAGCAAGTGTCAAGATCCCTAAGATCTGCTAGACAGCTCTCTTTAGATTAGATTATAAATTACAGAAAGATTATAAAAGGCTTGGCTGTCTCCCATAGAAGTATGAGTTTGCTTCCAGGCTATCCCTGTCCAGGCCTGGAGGGCAGGCACTTCACTCAGGCTGGGGTCCATCTGTATGTGAGTACCTTCAGTGAGCCCCTTGGCAGTGTGTCCATACATGGTGCTTTGCTCATTGCTTGTCTTGCACGGGGGCATAGCTTGGGAGACAGAGTGTACAGTGGGGGTAAAACCAGTGCCCATGGGATTATAGCCTATTGTCATTGTTACCAGGTATGTAGTCCCAGATCTCCACGGCCTAAATCAGGAACCTCCTCTGACATCTTTCAAGGAACAGCAGCCTCGTGTCTTTACTTTCCGTGTCTGTATATCAGCTATGCAGCATTTTTGGGCTGTGTGGTCCCTTTGTCCATCCAGGTTCTGCTTACTCAAAGCTGACAGTACCATGGTGTATTACACAGGCGTGAAGGGTGATGCATTACCCTCTGCTTGGGTTAGGGATATCGGTCATTTGGTGGAACTGACTTTATGTACTATAAATTATTGAGTGGGATTAAGTTGGATGTGGCATGAGCAGGAAATCTGAGACACTTTCTCAGAGTTGTTTTAAAAATGTTTTCCTCTGTTCTGGAGCCAGTCATCCATGCAAACACCTTCTCCAGATTTCTGACAATACAGAGAGGTTGGTCAGGATGTAGATGAGTTAGTTGTGATGACAGCATTCCATCTGAGAGGGAGCTTTTGTTCAGGACTGTCTCAGCTAAGAATGCAGTCACACCACATCTACTTTGCTTTTTGTTATTTTTTTCTGGCCTGGAGATAGCTTTTGGGCTTGGTAAAGCATGTCCACTAAATTCTTAAGTGAGAAACAGTCAAGAGGAAGCACTTAGTCCCTTAGTTAATGAGCTGATTTCCCATTGGTATGAGACAATACAAGTTTCTCAATTTTAAAACTTTTGTTCAGTTCTTTTTATTTCTGTGTCTTGTGTACTTAAGAAAATAAAAGCAGTTCCATAAAGGGATTCTCAACAGTAATCTCTGTTTTTCGGTGGAGAACTTTTCTATTTTTTGTCACCAGCGGTTTTAGCAAGGGCTTCATGAGAGGTGATTTTGTTTGTTTTGCCTTCACTTAATGATCCTTTTTCTTTGTGAGATATTTGTTTGATGCAGTCTTTCCTCACACTACAGCTCTTTGAGCCTGTGGTCACTAGCTTTTTTCACCTTTTGATAATGTTTTGGTCATTGTGTGCTCTGCCACAAGTTTGAAAGAAGTTAGAAGCCTGTGTGGCTGAAACAGTAGAACATCCTGTGCCCTTCCTCTTTTCTTTTTTAAGAGTCTCCTCAATTCATCCCACATTCCTGTACCACTTGTCAGAAAATCAACCTGCTGATGTTTCATTTAAACCCTTCTTTTTTTAGAATTGGGGCCTTTCTGTACCTCCTGGACATCAAGCACTTTTTTCTTTTTATATTTCTAAAGGTTGTTCAAGAGTGTTTCTTGCGTCTTCAGTGCAATAACTGTCTTTCTACAGACTGTTGTAGTAAACAGCAGACTGTGAGGGGACAAGGGAGCTCCAGGCAAACACAAGGCTGGGGCCCCACGGTGGAATCACTATATTCCTTCTTCAAGTAACTTTTTTTTGGGCTGTGGCTAAAAGAAGTGAGTGTTTGCAGTAATCCCAATGCATGTTCCTGCAAATATTCATTCAAAGGAAAAAAAGGACTTCTTGCTTATAATTGGAGACAGGGATGTATTATCTGTATGCATATCTCAATCTTCACATCTACTTCTACATTTTCTCCTTTCTGTGTGTCAGAAATTTGAGATAAGCAAATATAGGGTGTGTTTCACTCCTTCCACACTATGTTCAACCAACAAGGGGAGTAGACAGTCAGGAGTCCACCTTTTTGGCATTAAGTCGGAATGTCTTTGTCCTTAAATGCTTAAGTAATGCACTTCCAGACTGTGACTGATTTATCCCATCCAAAAAAAAAAAATAAGTCTTGCACCAAATATTTATTGCAGGGACTCATTTCAAGTAATTTCTGCTTAATATAGGAGTGATTGTGAAAAGAGCTGAAAAAGTAGGGGGACAGGATCAGAAAATAAGACTGAATGCATTTAGACTCTTGATGGAAATAGGAAGATCTTAACATGTGAGGCAGAAGAGACAGAACAATGGTAGATAAAACATATCCATATCAAATGCAAAGTGACAAATGGTCAGTGTAAGGGAGTCTCAGGCACCTGGACTGAGGGTTCTGACTCACGTTCAACTGATGGAAAGAGTGGTACTCATTGAAACCATAACTGTGGCTCCCAGCCATGTTCTCCACTCCTCTGCACAATGCCTTGCACAGGAGACAGCAAGAACAAGCACATGTCGCTTGGTTTTACCTGCTGAAGGTGCAGTTTTGTAGCAAGGCTGAGCTGGTTCAAGTGTAGGCTGCTGCTTACAGAGCAACCAATTGGCTTTCAGCTGTACTTTCCTATCTACTTCTTGCAGCACAAGTCATCTGACTTCTTCCACCAGCAGTAGTTATCAGGAGATAATGTTTGAAAATAAAACATATATACACGCACGTTTTTTCAGGGATCAGTTCCCACCAGCTTAAATTTTTAAACTTGCTCACTTCTGGGGTTGATGCATATCAACACCAGAGCGAGGAAAGTGATGAAAACATGTAGCTGGAAGGTAGGATGGGACTTTCTCTTTCCATTGCTCTGTACCACAAGATTCACAGCTGATTGCATCAGCCCAGCTTCGGGTGCCTGAGGTTAAGGTATGCATTGCTGCAGAGTTGGTAACCCCTTACATAGGATGAGGGTAGAGGGGGTAGAAGACCATAACCTCTGACCTGGAGTTCCTGATTTTAGTAAGTGTAGGAGGAGTCATCACCCAAAAGCTCTGCCCTGTACAAACTTGTGCCATTCAAGATATCAGATATAATAAATGCATAATCAGGTGTTTTTTAAGTGGTGTCAAGATTTGATGAAGATTTTGAGGGTGATCTTGAAATGTGGCAATGCTCCATTTTCACATTAATTAGGATACTTACCTCTGCCTTGCAGTTGGGATGTGGAGTCTATCTGCAATTGCACCCCTCAGATAGGCACATTCATGTTCAGTAGCAGTATTTAGAGGATGAAAACAATGGGGGGCGATCTGACAAAAAGTCAAAAAATTTTACCGATGATTGAATATGTCTAGAAGCAAGATGACACATCTTTGAAGGGCTCCCCTGAGAATGAGTTGTGCTTTTAAAATTTAGAGTGTTGAGTGGCATTAGTAATTGCCGGCACTCATCACTTTCACACTTTTACCATTTAAGTGGAAAGTACCAAGCATGGTTAGATATCTGAGAACTAATTATTCTGATTGGAAACTGGTCTCCCCTTCAGAAGGATTAATCTCTGTGCTCAGTATTCTGTAAGCAGTTTATGGAGGTAAACATTACATGCGTTTCTGCCAACCTGGCTAAATAATGCCAGCTGTCTTAACTCTCTTTGAAGATGAATTGGCTGTAATTGGATTTCTGCACTGAGTAATTTTAAACAAGGGCTGTTAGAAACAGTAGTTGTTATGAAGAAACTTCACAATAGGCATATTATGATGAGATATTGCATCTCTCTGAGTGATTTAGTATTTGTCTGTTAAAATCAGGTTAGCAGATTAGAAATATGCTTTGGTGTGGCAGTTTCAATTTTTTCTTGTTATGTGTGAGCAAACAGAAAAGTTTGGGTTTGAGTCGGCCAGAGGGGGAAAGTGCTGCTACCGTGAGTTGCACAATGTCCCAACATTGTGAACTTAATTTAAAAAAAAAAAAAATTGAAAGAAGGGGAAAGATAAATTGCTATCTTTTGGATTTCAACAAAACTTTTAAAAATAAAAGCAGACATTGGTGGATTTTTTTTCAATAATATACTTAAAAAAACCCTGAAATTTTAGTCAGAAATTGTTTCTCCATAAAGTTTTTGTAAGAGGGAGGTGTATATTAAGAGTGGAAAACATTAATTTTATGAGAATTTTAACCACTCTGCTGGCAATCTTTGCTTATTGAAAATTATTAAAAGCTTAAAACTGAAACCAAGTGGGTAGAGCAAATTGTGATGTTGCCCACAGTATTTCATTTGCTTGGTGTTGTTATCAAAGACCAGTAAATGGGAGTTTTTTGGGAAGCACAGGTAAGAGTAGTCAAATCTAATTTTTTATATTTAGGGAGATTTTTTTCACCAGTTTGTTTTGAACAAATAAAAAATAGGTTTATTTAGCCTCTGAGGTGTTTGTGAATTTTTTGACACCAATATTTAAGCTCTTATGTGTGAAGCACAGGAATTGCTAAAAATTTTAGCTATCTTTTTCCCCAGGTCACATAGCATTAATTTGTGGTTTCATTTTTGTGTGTTTTTTACCATCCCTACACCATAAAAGGTGGCAATTTTTTCAAATTCTTATTATAATTCCTTGTTTTCTTGCAACCACTGCTTGATTACAGTTTTTCTCAGAGAGAGCTCTGCTTGATTCTCTTTCACAGATTTTAAGATCACTCACTGTTTGGTTTTCCATGACTAGTAATTTGCTTATGTTTTTATTCCTTTTTTATTCCCTACAAAGCATTATCATTAGTTTGTTTTTTCATTTTGCTTGTAAAAAAACTTAATTTATTTAAGTTTTTTAACTTAGTGGCTTTTGTCTTTTTAATTTGGTAGAATACTTCTTGAAGAAAAATAATTACAACTCATACCTTATCCTTCTGGTTTTCACAGTTGGAAAGATGATAAATAAAATATCGAGGTCTTTTGCACCAAGGAAAGGACTGTATCCCTGTAAGAAAGGCGCAAACACTTGCAAGGCAGATGACTTCATTAATAGCCTAGAAAAGCTGATAGCAAGTTATGAAATTCTACATCTTTTCCAATGCTGGGAACGACGAGATGTTACAGCTGGACCTCAGGTCAAGTGCAGGTCCCATCTGTGGTGAGGTTCACCAGCTCTGACATCACTTGTATTCACCCAGGGTCTTCTCACAGTACAGATTGATCAGTCGCTGACAGAAGCCAGCAGGGAGTAAGGACATAGCTTTCAAGACTCCCTTGAGCAATATATACTCTTACTACTAAAGCTCCAGTTACAAAACTGTTGCATATAATAATTCATATGAATGAGACATTATATTATACACATATACTTAATTTTAAATGTGCATTTACACAATGGGTAATTATGTATTGACTGTGCATATAGTGATTGATTACACTGTTGATCAGGTGCATCTTAAGTAGAGATCATGTAGTATGCATGATGCAGAGGCCTGCACCTCAGCTAGTAGTTATGTGGGTCACTGCCTCTTCACAAAACATTTGTCCACTGCTGTCTGCTACAGGAGGTAAATTATTATTTATAAGGTTGTTTCTTCAACTGCCAACATTTTGGTTCAAAATACAGCTGATTTTATGTTTTCTTATCAATTGAAGAAATACTGCTCTTCTAAGCAAAGGTCACTTAACTAAAATAAAATTTTCTTTAGAGTTCTGAGGTGCTCTGTAGTTCTTGGTGTGTCTTGCTGGTACACCCTGACATTATTCCCAAGCCAGTGCTATAAGCATTGTGTGTGTGAAGAAATCCTGCTGTGAGCAGTTGTGTTGTATCATCAGATGAAATGGAGTATAAGTCATGGTTCTTAGTCGCTTAGACCTTTTCTTGACACGTTTACAAAGTTGAGTAACCTCTGAAAAGAGGGTAGCAAAACCTTTTTCTACCCGTGGGTCTGCGACCAGTGAGGCACGCTTGTTTCCTGTTTTTGTTTGGGACTAGAAAGCGGCACTTTGTGAAAGAGCATCAGAATCAGATTTCTGAGAATTTTTTTTTCCTTTTTCTTCGTATTGTGAAGACCTTATCTGGACCGTATGAAAATGAGACTCCATCTGTAGTTAAAATACGTTATGGTACACTTTATTGATGTCTGTTCCAAAAATCTTACAAAATCTGATCGTTAATCACTGAAGTTCAGCAGGAATTTGCAAGCTGTACCACAGCAAACGCTCCAAGGGGGTTGTGATAGCAGTTGTGCTTGATTGCTCGAATAGAGACACTGAGCTGTACAGTTAAGTGTCTCCACACCACCAGCAGTCACAGTATTAGGAAGGCAGGGCTGTAGCCAGGGGAATTAATTTTTCCAAGTTCAGCTTTCCTCATGCAGTGGAGGAAATATAGAGAGACCTTTGGTGGAGGCAGTATGACCAGTTCAGACATGAGGAGGCATTTCCCTGACCCTGGGCTCTCCATCTGCAGTGGTCCTCAGCTGGCTGCTCTCAGCCATGAGTTTGGCCTCTAGGTTTGCCAGCTGTGGGCATCTCTCCCTGTGTGCTTGGGTATGGCCAAGGGCCTGGGATGTGGGTGCTAGCTGAACAGCTGAAATGGTGCAGGAGAACAGCAAGGAGGGGCAGAGGTGCCCTGGCTGTACCTTGAGTTGTGAGCTGCTTGTCTTGCAGTCATCCCTGGTGCTTGTGGCCATAAGTTTTGGTGTTGGCATCTAAATATGTTGGTTTTAGAGCTTCTGTTCTAGCTTTTGGTTTAAAAGGAGTTAAAGTGCAAAAGACCTTTGCTTAATGAAACTAATACAATGTAATACTATTATGTCAGTAATTTCAGATAACTTGATTATCCTCCTTGCACATTTAAAATAGTTGGTTTGCCCCCATCTGAGTGAATGAAGTAAGGTTCTAGTGGGTGTTCAGGCTATTTTGAATAGCTGGCATAGAGAATACACAGTATTGATTTTTTAAAAGACAAAAAAAAAATAATTGACCCAGAGTTGTCTTTATAGTCTGGTAACTTGTGAGGAATCTTCAGCTGTCCCTTTTTATCAAAAATGCAGCTGGCTGGGGAACTTCATCTCTCCCTGTTCCACTGGGGACAATGACCTGTCATTGTTACTTCTAGATGGAGTTGCTGTAACTTTCCATATTTCAGAGTTGTGATACTGAGGTGTCCAGTACTTAGTCCCTTAGTATCAGTAGCTGCCAATGAAAAACTATATGACTCTTCTTCAGGCCAGTGAGTTGAGAATAATCACTCTTCAGCATCTCTATATTTAAAGTAGGCTGCCTTGTAGTTAAACTGACCACAACTTCCCTCGAAAGTTACATGCCACAGGAAGGATGAAACTGCTAAGCTTAGCTGATCAGAGGGAGGAACACAGCTCTCCTTTTGCATGGTATAAGACAATGCATACTTTTCTGGAGGGGATAGGATAACCACAATGTTGCTGCCTTCCAACAGGTGCAAAACTTTCTTTTTTTAGTTTAGCCCTTTGCACGACATCTGTCACAACTGAGGAAAACAAAAGAGGAAGAAGAGAAATTAATACTTTTGCAGTGAGGAAAAATGAATGCAGTTTTGTGAAAAGAAATCTATGACATGGCTTGACCTTTCGTTTATTTTAGGAGGATGCTAATGACAGCATTTTGATAAGGGCATAAGTAGAGGACAAGACCAGAAGATTTTAAAGTTATGTAATTTGCTAGTTTTACTGCAAGGCCATTGAATTTCATGTTGTTTTCCTGCCTAACTTGGACCAAGTTGCTAGTCATTAAAGAATGCAGGTTGAAAGGAGCCACTGGGGATTATGTTGCCCAGCCCTGGAAGTACCAATTTCATCAGGGCTGTGTCAAATCAAGTTTGAAGTATCTCTAAGGACAGATATTTAAAAGGCTTTCAGTGCAACCTTTTCTAATGTCTGACTAACCTCATGATGAAAAAATGCTTCTTAATGTTTAATTGTTCCTTAGTGCAACTTACACCTATTACTGGCTGTTACCATCTTTTCTGTATCACTCCCCATTAGGCAGTTGCAGATAACAATAACATCTCTCATTCTGAGCCATCTCAGTTCCCCTCTGCCTCTCCTCTGGTAATGTGCTGCAAGCCCCTTCTTGGTAGTGCAATCCATTTTGGTAGTGGTCTGCTGAACCTGTTCCAGTATGCCAAGTATCTTTCTTGTACTGTGAAACCCAGCAAAACTTGGTACAGAATTCCAGGCATGATCTCACAAGTACTAAATGGAAAGGAAAGATACTTTTTGAACACAGTCCCATGCATGTTTGGCTAGGAGGTCACACTATTAACTCCTCTTTAACTTGTCCACCAGGAGCCCAGACTTTTTTGACAGTCTGCTTTCTAACCAGTTCATGCCCAGCCTCCACTATTATGTGGAGTTATTCTAGCTTGGTTCTGCATTTGGCTTGCTGAGCTTCATGATGTTCACGTGAGTCCATTTTTCCAACCCATTGAGGTCCAGTTCTTCCTTATTTAGTGCCTTGGAGCAAGGTTATCCAAATTTGTCAGTCATGTGGCAAGATCCTAGTTTAGAGAACCTTTATGCTGATATGGTAGGAAAAGTAGATCAGTATGCTGTTGATCTCATGTATATAGAGATAACCCTGTTCTCTTCTGCCACACAGCTCAAACACAGCTGGATTCCCATTCTTTATTTACACTTGCCTTCTTTCCTTCCTTTAGAGTTTGAATTAAGTGGTGAACAGCTTTTATCTGACTGTTCACAGGAGGAGAGACAAGATGATTTGAAGGAAGGGGATTTGATGCAGGTCTGTAAAATCACAAGTGCTGTGGGCAGGGTAAATAGGGAGTCACCAGTTCTGGTACAAGTTCACTGATTTCTGGTACAAGAAGCAAGGGACTTCAGATGAAACTAACAGGTGTCACAAGTGAACAAAAATGGCTCCAGACACCATGAGTAGTTATTCTGAGCAGCTTCTTGCTTCAAAACTCTGCAGTCACAGACATTTTATTTGAGTTCCAAAAGGGACCAGACAGTCTGATGGAAGAAAACATTGATTGAGGGCTGTCATGTGCAAAGATGAGACATCTGCCTCAGGAAGTCCAAAGTTAGACACTGCAGGAAGCCAAGGGAGTATTCTGAGGGGAAAAAAATTGAGGAAATATATCTTAGCATTTACTACACAAACAGTAATTCCCATTTTTCTTCAGGGAAGGGTTGCAGATTGGCAGAGTTGTATTTATTTTGTACCACAGTCTTAATCTGCAGGCTGCAGATTAGCCAAGACTATATTAGGAAATATTGCACTCAGATGAATTTGTTGTTTTTCTAGTAATTTGTGTGTCTGTTGACACACTGGCTGTGTATTGAGCCAGCACAGTGGGACACTGCTGAATACAAACCTTAGTTTATCTTCTTCAGTTGTTCCCCTGCTCTGTACCACAAACATGGTGATAGAACAGACTATGTCACTGCTTTTCAGTTCCTCCAGAAGTGGTCATATAAGGCAAGGCTTTTTTTCTCTTTCTCTTCAGCTGCATGCTGTTTATTTTTCCTACATTGTAGGTTGTCTCATTGCTTTACTGGAGTCTCTTCATTCCTTGCTTACCTAAAAGCTTTTAAGTTTCAGAGCAGTGTTAGTCTTAAATTGAATATCTATTTAAAAGAGCTCAAAACCTTCCTCTTTTTTACACTGATGCGTTTGCTGATTTAAGAGGAGTCACTAACCGCTTTCAAGAGCTGTGTTATTTGTGGTAACATGTTTACAGCTTCAGACAGTTGCTGTCACTGTCTTTTGCTAAATGACCATGCTGCTTACATGTTCCTCATCTATACAGCTTTCAGAGCCCCAGACCAGCAGTCAGACAGCAATCCCCTTGTCCTCTTCTGCTGGGACTGTAAGCCACAGGAGACTGCCTTCCTTATCTCCACAGTTTTGGTTAGTCTTCAATACCTTAGTGTCAAAGGCAGCTGAGGGTACTTGCACTATTACTGCTTAGTTTTGTGTTCTCAGTAAAAGAAAAGATGAAGGAACTAGATGTTCTTCTGCTGGAAGGGTGTGTGTTTTGGGATTTTTCACATGGTGCACCTTTACTTGATCATGTGTTTGACAATAGATGTCTATCCAGCCTTCTTTTCTGGACTTGGACAGAGACAGCCAAAAGGTAGCATTTGGCCACCATCATAATTTTTTACTTCCTATATGCTCTGTCACCTTCCCTGTCAGGTAAGATTTGAGAGATGTCAGCAGTAGACATGCAGTGTTAGTACAAGAACTGGTACTCCATTTAGTTGGAGTCCTCTTAGCAGATGCCTAGCCTGACACTCCAAAGTGTAGAGTTAAAAGATATTTGTTGCTTTTTCAAGAACATGTGTTTCAAGACTTGACCTACCAAATAGAGACCCAGTTTTTCTGAGAAGTTCAGTCAGATCCTCACAATGAGCAAGCCATTTGAACCTACTGCTACTTGTCAGCTGC
Organism: Pseudopodoces humilis; assembly: GCF_049639895.1. NCBI lineage: Eukaryota > Metazoa > Chordata > Aves > Passeriformes > Paridae > Pseudopodoces > Pseudopodoces humilis. Next base: position 38,860,271 of record NC_142201.1, on the reverse strand, counting down.
TTTATTTGTATATGAAAAGCATGAAAGAGTCACAGGTCTATGTGACCATTTACCAGCCTTTCACGCAGAAAGGAACATTGTTTAGAATGTATAAAAAGCCTTCCCCAAAGAAAAAGCTTATTTTTTCTTGCAAAGCTCATACTACTTCAAGCTGCAAGTTGGGTAAGGGCATCATGAAGGAAAACAGTTGTTTGAGAACAGCTGTAACTTTTCACTCTTGCTGTTCTCCTTTGGCCCCATGCAGCAGGTTGTTACCATCTCTCTGGTGATGGCTGCCAGCCTCATGCCTCAGCTTGTACAAGGAACAGGACAAATGCTCTCTAAATGTTTTGCTGCAGTGCAGTGTCCCAAGCCAAGTGAATCCCCCACTGCTACTTTTGGCAGATGACAGAAAAGAGTCTCCTCATTGACACAAGTGTGCTTGAGCTGTGAGTGCATCCTGACAAGGAGTGAGAAGCAGTGACATTACTGCCACAGATACAAATTGTCATTGTCCATCTGTATGTCAGTGCTTGTAGGACTTTGTCAGGAAACTGAGCTTATCTTAGCTTTTAAAGGCTTTTATTTTATTGGTTTTTTTCAGCATTTGAGAAACATTTAAACAATGAGAAAAAAACAGCTTTTCTCAAACCTGTATCTAACTGGACTCATGCTAGAGCAGCATTTTGATGTAAAGTTAGCTGTTTGGGAATGCTGATGTGATTTAGAGACAAAATCCAATACTGATAATAACAGAATTGCTAATGTAAGAAAATGGGGATAGAGAAAGATGTTCAGTAGAAATCTTCATATCCACTTAGAAAAGTGTAGTTACCTGCACTATCTGGTGTTTTAATATACATTTAAGTTATATTCTACAGACAAATATAAAAAAAGGCTTATTGTATTTAAGATTTTATAATCACAGTTAGATGAAATGCATACTAAAAACTCAAAACCCCTAGACATTAGTAGAATAAAATAAGCTTGTGTTAGTAAGATGTTAACATTACATATATTTTATTTCTACCACTTCTAGTTATTCATGAGTGGTCTGTCTGTGATTTTATCTGGTTACCACTAGCTTAATTCAATAGGAACACATTCATAAATAATATTTTAAAGTAGTTTATTAAAAAAGCTGACAAGAACAGAACCGGTAGATCATACAGAATTAAGTAGCACTTCTCCTGATAAAAGTTATTCTTACACTGCTTTTCTAAAGCTGCATAGTGTCTTCTAGAATTAGAAAAGAGAGAATTGGTATTTTAGAATTAGAAACTCAATTTTGGGAGTCTAAGAAGTATGAAATATAGGGGGGTTTGTGGGTTTATTTGCCATAAAAAAGTAATTGTTAATTTAATGTTTCTGTACTGCTCTTCCGATATGACCCTTCTGTGTTTGCAGGTAGGCAAAGGTCAACATTTGAGGAAGGAAGAAATTGCAAAGATGACGAATGCAATATATTTGCTTGACTTCCAGTACAACCTCAGTGTTAGAGAGATACAGCTGAAATAAATAACACGTGTTCTGACACCTGGCGTAACTTTTTCTGATGATTATCAGGCACTCCTTAATTTTCCATCACAACCTCCTGGTTGAGTTACCAATTTGTGTTGGCCAGTAAAGGCATATTAATATAAGATAGAACACTAAAGAAAAGATAGAGGGGCCAGGAATAAAGTAGGGAAGGAAACTGAGACGTGACGGAAGGGCACATCAGCAGGAACCCAGTGCTTACATCCTGGATTCTCAGCTGGTATTGAGCTGATTCCAGCAGGATGTGTTTAAGTCATTTGGTCTATTTCCTGAGCCAATTTCAGCATGCCTGAAGAGATCCCAGTTACGCTGTATGAAAGCATGATGAGAAAACTTGTTCTTTCCCAGCCAATTCTCTGTTAGCATTTATTGATCACTCAGGTAAACAGTGCTTAAAGAGAGGTAGCCATCTTATACCACCAGAATTAATCCATTAATTTACTTTTTGGTGGTCTCAACTATGAACATTTATTCAGGTTTCTACAGCTTTTGTCTTGTGTCCATGTCTGACTTCAGCAAAAGTTCTGAAGAACACTGTATCACTGTTCTTTTAACTGAAATGGTGCAGTTTTAATATTACAATTCAATTTGTGTTTATAAATAATCTATATACAACAGGAGTAGAGAGAGACTTTTTATAATACACACTAGAAAGGAAAGTTTTCCTTTAGGAAAAGGAGTAAAGCAGTAATACACCTTGTGAAGATGAGTGATTTAACATGCAAGAGATGTTCAGTGTTGGGGAGAACTAAACAGTTCATCAGTTTTTCATGTGTTATATTTGACAATGTTTTCTGTGTGAATTGTTCAATAAGGTATTTGTTCTCCAAATGTTGTAAAATGCAGTTTCACCTCCAAAGAGCTATAAACTAAGTATTTGTCATAGTCAAATGAGCAAAGTTGTCCATTTTATCTCAAAGTTTTATTTCCTCTGTTTAGGTGACTTGACCAGCAAAACCACTGCTGTAATTGGAGCTCAGCTAGAGGTCTTGACATTTTCAGATGTTCTGGTTGTAGCTGGTTTGAATTGTAAGCTATATTTTTGCTCAATCCAAACTGCAATTTGATTTTGCTTGAGTTAGTAACATCCAGGCATATGTATGTGCAGCATGGAATCTGAACATTCACAATGGTGCATATTTCCTGGAAAAAATAAGAGATCCATCAAAAGGATACAGCAAGAAGATTATAATGCTGAGTTTTCCTGCTGTCCTGTGACAAATATTTTCAGTCCATCACTCCTTGATTCCCTGACATTCCGAGAAACAGAATTTTACTTAAGCTGCTGTAAGGCAGCACTAAGAGTTTTTGCTATGGACCCTGGATTTTTAGTCTTGGTCCACTGTGGTGTACTACAGGCTTTATTTTTCAGGTAGCTTTCCATTGGAAGATTTAGCAAGTACCGTCATTTGCGTTTCTCCTGCGTCACGTGAGCTTTCTTCATGATGTGACCTGGCAGCACTTGAAATTGATACGCTCACTTGTCGTCTCAGTATTTTCAGTACAGTTCTCTTGTATCCTTTGCATGCAAAGAAATAGATGAAAGGATCTAGGCAGCAGTTAAAATTCATCAGAAATACAGTATAATGGAGTGACTTCTGGAAAATTTTCTTTTCAGTGCACAGGGGTTCTTGCTGAAGTTTCTTAATCATGTGTTGTATGATTGCAACATGATAAGGTGTAAAGCAGATGACGAACACTATAATTACAAATATGATTGTATTGATGGCTTTTTTGTTTATCCCTGATTTTTCAGTCAGTGGATTTTCCTTAGCTGTTTGAAAAAGTTTGCAGCTGATTTGAGAGTAGCAAAATAGAATAATCCCCAGGGGAATAAGGTACCCTATTAAACAGGCAGCAAGAAGTATAAATGGTAGATGTTCTATTTTCTCAAAGTTTGGATATTCCATACATGTAGTCCTTTCATTTTCTTCCTGTGACATGGATTGTATAAGTAATGGGAAAGTTTGACTGAATACAAGAAACCAGACAAAGACACAAATGCCCTTTGCATATTTAATCCTTCTGATCTTGTATCGGAAGGGGTGGACGACAGCAAAGAACCTGTCAATACTCAGGCATGTCATGAAGTTTACGCCTGCGTAGGTGTTGATGTAGAACAAGAGTGCGGTGATTCGACACAGCGCTTCTCCAAACGGCCAGTGAAATCCCAGGGCATAGTAGGCTATCCTGGTTGGCAAGGCAATGCAGAACAGCAGATCGGAGAAGACGAGATTTGTTGAATAGAGGGTAGTAGAGTTGATCTTTTTTCTGTTTTTAAAAATGACAGTAAGAGCAATGGTGTTTCCAAGCACCCCAAGAATCAAGATGGAGCCATAGAAGACAGACAGTAATATCCGTGCTGTGTCTTTGTGCTCATATAAGTCACAGGTGGAACTGTTGGTCTCAAAGGTCGTGAAAGGGTCCATTTCTGCAACCACTGTTGTTGCAGGAGGCTCAGTAGACCTAACATGAGGAAAAAAAACAACAAAAGGGAATGTTTTGTAAGAAATGTAGATAAACTACTTCTACATAACATACCTACATGGATAGCCTCTGTTGCAAAATAAGACCAAAAAAATGAAATGAAACTTCATTGCTGTGAAATACTTTTCAAGACTATTTGAAAACAAATGCCTCCTTTCTGTTTGTTGACCCCAATTTCTTCTCTAATAAAAAAAATCAGACAGGGGGCATTGTAATAAGCCAGGGATGTAATATAATTGGAAAGTGAAGTCTGTAGATGCTCAGGAGGTGGGAGGCTGTTTAAAGAAACCTGAGGGGAAAAAGGGGTCTGAAGAAGCCACATGATAGAGCATCAAATGAAGTCCCTAAGGATCTGACAAGCAGACAAAATGTTTTAAATGAGTTTTAGTTAATTTTAAGGGAATTTTTGTTCTTAACAATTCACATTGTGATTCTTTAACTTGTTTAGAGAAACTTGTTTTTTCTCAGCATTTTTATATTGACATTATAAGAGAATCATAGATTCATTTAGGTTGGAGAAAACCTTTAAGATCATAGATTCCAACCATAATAACTTGTTTAATTCTATTTTTAAGAGCTGACTTTTGGAATCTAATTCAAATGTTGTTACGGACATAAATTCTTAAGACTACTACTTTAATCACTCTTTAGTGACCCTGCTCTAGAGAGATAGTGCAGGTGAACTATTTTACACTTTGTCAATTTAATAGACTTCAGAAATTGTTTCATCTGTACAGTCATAAGTAGCATAGAAGAGTTGCAAAGTGGCAGTGGTTTGGGGGACTTAAAAATATTTTAAAATGGTCCAGCAGAATCTCAGAAATGGAAAGAACCCCATCCTGTTGATACTGGTTGCAGTGCAAACATTTCCTAGGTTTGCTGTCACCTGACAATTGTATAGTGTAAGCATGAAACTCAGAAAGGATAAGGCATCTCATGTTACTCCTTGGGCAGCTGTTCTACAAAAAGGTGCCTCTTAGAGGCACCATGTATGAATTTAAACAGCAAGTAAAACAAGATTAACAAAGAATACTACCTGAAGATAAAAGCTGTTGCAACTGGAATTCTAAGTCTGACTTGAACCTTTAATTAACATGTCTATGTTATTTCTGAGGATCTGTTATTCAACACATAATATTTACAAGCAACTGTTGCCTGTTGTGCTTTCAAAAAGTCTTTCTGGGAAATGCCTCTCAGTTTTAAGGGATTTAAACCACACATTTTAGAAAGCATTCATTATCCTTTTATTAACTTGTGAAATCATTAAAAGGTTAGTATGTTCTTTCATGATTTGAGGAGATAAGCAATAAGATTGCTTATTTCAGGGAGTTCATAATTAATGGTTCCCTGTAAATGGTAAACCTTTAGGTAGTGGATGATGTGTATAAAAATATGTAAATTAGTTACATTACATTACTGTTCAAGGAAGAAATTTGACTTCCAGGTAGCACATTAAGTCTGTGTTTGCTGCATTCTGTAGACAGGAGGGAAGACAGATGAGTGATTTCTGACTGATAGATGTACAATGTTCTGATTCTCAGATATTTGTGAAGTAAGTACTGTCTGTCAAGAGGTGGAAATACTGCATTCAGGGCTCTATGTCAAATCTGAAGTGGGAGTTCTGTGCCTCGAATAAAGGAGCTAATCTGGTAAATAACTCCAGCTGCAGTGCAGATTTAAGAATGCCAACAATTTTATATTAGTTACTTCTGCATTGTTGTCGCTGTCTTGGTGTTAGTGTGTTTGGTGATTGATTAATGCAGTAGTTATTACCCTGAGGATAGTGCTGGTGTGATTTCCTCACATCTTTTCCCTTACAGAAGTGTTTAGGATGGCTTTTGTTTAACTGAAGTGTAACAGGCTGCTTTTTGCATAAAATGGTGTGGGTTTGTGTAGGCACCTGTGTATCAGTCAGTGAGGTATATTGTTTTGTTTCTCATATTTAAATGCTTCTAATTCTTGTTCACACTCCCAGCATCACATCTATCTTCTATTAATCTCTTACTTGAAATTTAAGTAAAATAATTTTGTCAACATATTTAGGAAAGGATAATCTAAGATTTGTGATAAACAGTTCAATTTCAGTAACTAGCTATAGCATATTAAGTGCATAATTTTATTTTTGCTTTAAAGTTGTAATAGTTTTGGTTCAAAAACAATGCACATTCATTCATATGTCTTTCTATAAACATTTGTAAAATGTAGACTATTATACAAAAACATTGAACTATAGTTTACGAAGAAACCTATATATTCAGTAAAATATATTGGTTTTTTACATCAAGAGTAGAATTTCATAAATTGCATGTTCCCTAATTTTGTGCTATGAAGTTGGATCTTTAATATAATAAATTAATCTAGAACTTACTGTTCAAAATAGGATGTTCATCCCCACATATAACTGGTTATATTGAGAAGGAGTGCTAGCTGAGACAGTGTTTATGTCTATCCATGGTGCTAGCATGGATATATATTGGGAGCAGTTCCTTGGCAAGACAAACTGGCCACAGAGGGATGAGGAGAAAGCTGGACAAGCACAGCTCATGGATCTTCCAGGGCACTGTGCAGTCAGCTAAGCTGTGCTCCTTGGCAGGCTCTTCTGCATGCTGTGGGAGTCAGCCCTAGGGGCAAAAAGTATTCTTTTTGATCCTCTGTTATCCCCAAAATATTTTGACTGTTAATATAGGGAACACATTTTACAATGCTGTAGATGAGTATTAGTGTTTTCTCTATCTGTAGGTATGTACGGGCATTTTTGAGAGTCATCAATGCGTTTAGGTGCTACAGTACCTGAATATGTTTATTAAAAACAAACAAACAAACAAAACCCCAAAACAAACAACAAAAAACCCAAAAGAAAGAGAGAGAGACATTTTAGCTTGTTTGTGGCCCAAACAGAGGATAAAGTTGATACCATCCACCATAATGTGCATCACCCAAACCGTGATAACTTATTTGTACTTCTGAACTCTAATTGTTGTTGGATGAACTCCATTCACCTCAGCAGCTATTTCACATTTCCTTGGCAATCTTGGAGAGGGCTTCATTAAAAATAATATTTTCTTCCTGAAAGGTGTCTGGATTATTAAGTAAGATAAAATATTTTTTTAAAAAACCTATTCCTTGTGTCATGTTGCTGTTTATTTCTTGGCAGCAATCCTGGATGATCCACTTATTATACATACAGCATATGACATCCTCTACAGAATGTATTTAAAAGAAGAACATTTTGATTATATTTTTGTGAGTTTTGCGTTCTTGGAGAATAAATGGAGACTGTTACATCCTTACTGCTGCCAACCTCAGACTAGCTGGACATGACTGTTTTTATGAGCTGTGTGCCTGAATAACTCACGAGACCATGGCCATTTACTGTCCCAAATCCAGATGCATCAATTAATTTACCCTCTAGAATCACTACTAAAACTTTTGGTCTTCTAGATTGTTGGATTAAAGACCCTTCCAGTGGTGTTACAGGTTTATTATTGATACTGCTTTGAAATATGTACTTTGAAGAAAGATAATAATTTTCCTTATCAATTAAATAATTTTAGAAAACAGCACCAGAGGTTTTTGGCTTAGAGTTGCCTGCCAAAATGTTATGGTATAAAGTATTGAAAATTCCTGTCTGTATATCTGAATTGTAAAGAGGGTTGTTCAGATTTTCACATTTTTTGAGTCTATAAACACTCAGTGACACAGACCACTTAGTCACTTAAAGTAATCTTCTGTTCAGATTATATTATTTTAGTGATTGTGTATAGATTCTGGTAACTTCATTTAAAGCATACTTTCTAACATGCTGTTTGTCTTGGAGAACTGAAGAGAAGGCAAATTACCAATTTGTACTCTCGTCTTTGGTCAGTCAACCTCCCTGTTAAAAAATGTGTGTGTCTCTTACTTAAATGTCTCTAAAATTAATTTGCGGTTGCTGTTTTCATTGAGTCTCTTTACATTTACACAATCTCATGGTTTGGGCAGTTCAAGGTAAGCTTCTCAAATATTTCACCACAAGGTGAAGTGATCCTGTGATGTCTGTTCTAACCCCAGCTGTGTCCCACGCAGGACTTGGGGTTCCAGATTCCTCATGTTATTAGTGTGCCTGGAGGCAAACTCACCACTACATCCTTGCTTTTTCTGCTCAGTGGATTATGTATGCAGGATGGAGTTGTGTAGCATTGCACTGGGAGTTTGTGAAGTTAACTTACTGTGATCCAGGAATATTTCTCTGATTCACTCTCTCCTAAGATATCTCCATTGTAAGGACATGCCCACTGCTCTCTGCTTTGACTTGGGAAGACCTTATGCCTGAGAGAGTTTAATTTTGCTGTTAAATACTATGCCCAGGCTTGCAACCAGTGCAGGTTGTTCTATATTGTTCTTTCCCTTGCTGTTTTTAAGACTTAGCACTATGTTTACGTTCTGACCAGCAAATTTCTTTAGTCAATTACCCTACGAGATTTGTTAGCTAGGCACCTGCTAGTCTATTCTCTGTGCTTCTTGATGTTTCACAGCAGTAGCATCAATCTGGGGAAAAAATTTGCAGCACAATGGCAAGCTGCTTGCAAAGTCTAGCATGTCTGAAATCTGTGCAGGTGCCTTTCTAAACCAATATTGTAATCTCATCAAAGAAGGAAAAATAGCTTGTCTAGGAGATTTATGTTGTGTGAAAACATTTGACTGGCATTAGTCATTTGTTTTATGTTTATACATTTGTTTTGTGTTTAATCCCCAAAGCAAAAGGTGTTTGATTAACAGGATGGTGACTCCAGTTTGGAAGTACTGTGTAATCCAAAGCTCTGCTTCATAGACATGTTAATGTATCATGGCCTTTATATGTAGTATCATAATATTACATACATTTAACTGTTAAGAAGGATACACTTAATTGCTGTGAGCCAGCAATTGCAGTGTTACACTTCAGATTACGTGGGTTCGGATTGTGTGCAAGCAGTGGTACAAAGCTATCTCTGTATGCTAAATGAAATTTCTTCTTGTTCTCATCTCCTGCTTTTGTTAGGAGCACCATCTGTCTTTTCAGCATAACAGGGGACATGTAGAAGGCTGTTACTGTGTATTGTAATCTAATGTGTGATTTCTCTGTGTCTCTTCATAATTTTCATTCTTTGAGGATTAATCCCTGGCCCATTTGTCCCTGGTCCAGTTGCTAATTTAAGGATACTAATTATATTCTTGGAAAAGCATAGCAGTTCATTAGAAAGATCTCTCCTGACTCTCTATGCATAGTATGGTTTAATCCCTGTGAGATGGACAATATTTCTTTAACAAATCATGTTGGGGGATAATATTGGTTTTTTTAAGCATAAAGAGTAGAATTTTTTTTTAAAGGAATAGTCAGGAAAGAGTCTTCCATGCAAGATTCGCTGATCTTGCAGTCCTCTATAGTTATAATCTGTGTTGGTTTTACGTTGTTTTAAAACAGTAGAAGGTGGGAAATATGCAGTGTTGCATTTTTGTAGGTTTAATTTTTTCCTCAATCTCAAAATTATTTTTTTGTATTTTTTTGTGTTTTTTGTTTGTATTTCTATTTTATCTTACAGGTGATCTTTATTGTAGAGTGTTTCCTCTGTTTGAGAAAAAGGCTTGATTCAATTAAGTTCTGTATATTAAAAAGTTTGTGTGCTAAGTTGCATAGTAGAATGCTTTGTTAAAATAGAAAGAACATATACCTAAGGTACATAATAAGGTGCGTGGACTGGCAGCTGGGGATTGCACGTAGTTTAGTAAAAGCTGAGGCAAGAGACAGGCATGTCCTAAAGCTTCCTCTTTCTTTCTAACACTTTAACACTCATATGCTTCAAGTGTTTTATGTTATTTTTTTTTTTTTTTAAAAGCTGTTGAGTTTTGTGTTCTAGAGACTGGTGATTCAGCCTAATGACCTGAAGATTGAGTCCTCAGGTCACAACCCACAGCTAAATTTGATGAGAGAATTTCCAGGCTAGTGCATTTATCCCTCTTTGGTGTAGATCCAAATTTTTTGGTATAGTAAACCCAAATTTGTAACGCACAAATTTGCGTTTTTGAGATTTTTCAGAGAATCCCAAATATGTATTTCATTATTAACTTGTTTTAACAGTGGCTATAAAGAATTATAATATTATTTAGCTGCTTAACAGAATATGCAAGTGCACAAGACAGTGGGATCTTTATGGCCCTGCTTTTGTCTATTACTATAGATTTTACATGACTGTTGTATGACAGTTATATTTGGTGCTAAAAATAATAGAAAATACAGTAAATGAGATGGAAATAAAAGCAGTTGAGTTGAAGTGCTGCATAACTAATTAAAGAAAAAGTGGAAGTAATTTGAAGGGTATATCCTGCTTTTATCTGTTGGATCTCTCTTTTACAAGGGTGATCTGTTCTACAGAATGTGTGAGCACTATCTAACATAAATAATCTTGGCCAAAACCACATACTAACATGAAGACCTGTGCTGATGTTAAGATGATTAACTTCCCTTCAGTTTATACTTGCTTAAGTATACTAAATGTAAAAAAGAGAGAGCCTAAAACTAGAGCAAATAAGCAAAATAAGTGTTAGCCACTGAAAATTACATTTTTTCTAGCAGAAGAAAATAGTGGTCATATAAGGATTTTTACTTTAGTACTAGAAAACATGCACACCTCTTTGAGTTTGGGTTTTTTTTCTGAGTTGTATGAAACCCATGCAGGTATAATACTTAATTTTAGGGTTTACAGCTTCAGATTACAGCTTCTATATTAAGTTTTTTATTCTGTATACATGCTCCTGAATCTTTTGACCAGAAAGGAATGAGATTTGAGCTATTAAAGAGTAATTTTCAAGTAAATTTTCAATCCCCTTATCTCTTCAAGAGCAGCCATGAAAATGTTAGACGCATCTCTTGTATTCTGTGCTCAAAGGCATGTACTCTTATTTTTCTAATATAAATGATAGTTGTTAAACAGTCTGTCTTGTTTTGCCAGTATAATAGGAAAAATGTATCCTTTTAAACTGGGAGGGTGTATAAAAATCATACCACTAGTAATATTTCTTCAGGTTTGTGACACAAAGTTCAGTAATAAAGAGAAAGATGTTTGGTCATTGCTATTCAGAAGAAGAATGCCTTCTAAAAACCATGAAAGAAATTAAGTTCTAGAAGTTAAAAGAGGAAAAAGAGGAATTAGCTCATAAAGCTTTGAATTCTTGAGATGCTCTGTTGCAATGTTTAGACATGAGAAGAGCGAGCAGTTTTTAAGCTGATAGTAAAGACTGTTTTAATAGACAAGGAGATAAGAACAAGCTATGCATTCACAACTGCAGTATGGATTTGTTTTAAGGCTCTCCCTTACTATTATTCTGTGAGGTTCAGTGTCTTTAGAGCTTCAGTGCTTCCCTCTACAGTAGTTATTTCTGCATTAGTATAATTTAAATTAGTGTTGCTAAAAAATTGTCTAAGTTAAGGCAGTATGAAATGTTTCCCTGTGATTGTCAGAAAGCTGTATTATAAGAAAGGGGTTGGAATAACTTGTTGATGCTGTAGATAAACAGATCCTTTAAGTGGAAACTAACTAGCAGCATATTAATATGGCATTATAAAATATCAGAGAATTTCTTCCATGAACTTTTCCCATACAAAGATCATTTATCCTTACTACCACATGAAAATATCCAGTATAATGCAAAAAAGGAAATATTTCTGGAATTGTTTGCTGTTGCTGAGTGGCAAAGGTAGAAAGTAAAAAGTTAGTTCTTTTCTGTACTTACATCTCTGTAGCTTCTTGGATCCTCTAAGCAGTTCAGGGCATTACCAGAATGGCTTAAGTGCAAAGGTTTACTCTTGCACATTGTTCTCAAGAGTGATTACGTTAGTCTTTTGTGGGAGGGGTAGGGTTTTTTCAAGCGCTTAAAAAAAACCAACCCTGTTTGTGTGCTGGTCTTGATTTGCTGCCTACTGTTTTATGGGATGTGAAAGCATCTATTTTTGATCCTTTTACAATTAGTCTGCTCAAAGAGAGTAATTAGAAACAACGCTTCCACCTCCCCCCTGAAGTTACGCATTACTGACTTTCGCAGGAGGGACTTTTACCCTGAGGTTTACTTGACTAATTGTTGACCAACTAAAATCCCTCTCATATGTGAAAAACTTTGTTTATATGCCATCTGCATTCAAAAATACCCTAATTTACAGCAAAAAGCCATGTGATTAGTACATGCTTTAAAACTTCTTACTGATGAAGGAGGAAACCTCAAAACTGAGATATACCCAGATGTGGTGTTAAAGCAGACGACTCAAACGCCTGTGGACATTCCCAGCATGGTTTTAGTATTGTAATGATGGGGATTTACAGAAATGCCTTTCAAAAATATATGAGGCAGTTAAAGAACTCTGGGGCTTTGAGAGATTAGTAAGAATATCTGCCTTTGTAAGCTTTTTATTACATTTTAAGCAGTGATAATAATAATAACAATAATAATAATTATTAGTGATACTAATAAAAATAATAATAACTATTATGAAAAATAATGAAAAATGTAAATGTATCTTATGAAAGATAAAAAGCTTCTAAAGCACAAATCTGATTCCCCTAAAATAATATTGACAATAATGAGTGGCTAAGGAGTAGGAAAGGAATGGGATATCAAATTGTGGGTTAACTCATTTGTACCTGAAATAACCTTGTTTGTGGATGAAGAACTTTTAATGTAAGAGTTAAATTGTATGTTTGTTAAGAGGGCTTTGGAGATCAGAGATAGATGGAAAATCCTTTTGTTTGCTAGAGGCTGTGGTTGAGAGTTACCTGGGATTTTCCCCAAAAACTGATACTGATCATTCATGACTGTGGAGGACTATTTCATGACCTCATTTAGTGGCCTGATTTTAAACAACCAACAAAGCACAATAAGGCTATTTTTGGCAGATCCAACACATGCAGAGTGGAGGATGCCTCTTATGTTAGGGCTGTGTTCACAGCACAGGAGTTGGCTGACATTGTAGCGGTGAAGGTATGTCGAGATAGGATCTCTTGCACATCTGTCTCATCAGAAGACCCAAAGTAAATACAGATCTAATGGCAAAGTTACTTTGTATTATAGGAAATGTTTTTCCTATAGCAGAACAGACAGCTTTATGAGCTCCTTTTGTACCTACTTGGAACACTTGGTTGACACTGTACACTGATTTTTCTGGTATTGAACTCCCAATGTACACACATGGCTTGATTCCCCTTAGATGCCTAAGAGCTGAAGGGTTCTGTCAAGGGCTTTTAGCTCATCAGTCTTAATGGAGCACTCGTCTTCTAATATCACATTCAGAAAGTGTTTAGGAGAATTTACCAGTCTTATTCTAGATTTTTTCCTTACTTGTTTTTGAATATTTTTTTAATTATTCAGCTTCATCAGAGAGTAAAATTGCTTTATATGAAGTAATGAGAATTCAGGACTGTTTAAAGGGAAATTGCATAGGGAACTTGCTTCATATGTACACAAAGTAATACCACAGTGTGGTTCCCTGTCCAACACCTAAAATATGCTATAGAAATGGGAAATTTTGAGATATGTAGACATGTCTTTGCTCAAGGGCTGACATTAGCACCCCAGCTTCTTTATTAAAGGAAATGCTTGTTTCAGAATTGTGTTACCATTATAAAACAAAGCCAATATATGTTCCCTGCTTTGATCTGATAAAACATTGCCTTCCTTTGATTAAGATACAGTACTAGATTGTACCCTTTGAGTCACACTGGTGTATTAGCTACCAATCCAGCCTAGCATGGCATGATGCTAATTGCTTGAGCTAAAAAGTATAGGTTGCATTCTTTCACTGACTGTTTATCCTTCTAGTTGTTTGTTTTCTGTTCTGATGCAGCTGCTGTTGGTCCAATATCTGTTTGACTATTCCAAGATTTGAACATGTAAATTACAAAATCGTTGCATATCAGGAGGTGTTGTGTTTACCATATATGTGCAGACACTTACTGCTTTGCTTTTGGCAGGCAAGGTGAGTAACATGGAACCCAGGTTACAAAATATATTGTTGGATAGTCTTAGCACTAAAAACTAAAGCTTACTTTAGGACAGGTGTCTGACTTCTGCCTTCACGAGGCGATTGTAAATTGTTTCTTAAATGTTTGGTCTCAAATTTTAATGAAATCCAAGTTGCAGGGATTCTGTGCAGATATCCAACTACAGGAGGAACCTTTATTTTCAGCTCCAGATGCAGATTTTTAATTTTTCTCTGCATTCTTACTGCTTTCCTGTGAACTATTGACAGCAGCTAGTGAGCATTGGGTAACAAAGCCTAATGCTTTTGCTGCTGTTGAGAGACCTCAGGCAATGGGGTGTCCTGCTCATATGTAGTGAAAGGGTTGGGTGCAGTAGCTTGGTCCTTTGAGTCCAGGGCTCCAGCAGGTGGAGGAATGCTACCATCAAGGGTGGTCACATTCCACAGAGTTTAATTTTAAGGAATGTTATTGTGAATATTTAGCACACTCAGAATAAAGGCTGGCACCTTACATGTAATATGGCAGTGTTTGGACTGACTGTAGGAACACAGGTCACTGAAATGACTTACTAACTTGAATTACAAGTGCACTGTTTGCGTGCCTGTATTATCTGCAGCTGTTTTTTAGAAGTGATATTTTTAGTCACCCAAAATATACGTGGTTGTGAATTTGTCAGTTTAATGGCTTTTTGAAGAACTTGAATGAAGAAAAACACAGCACCACAGTTAGTAAGTGTAGTGAGTCATTCTGAATAAAATAGGTTGTTTCTGCAAACTTAATACCACAGAACTTCTATTGACAACAGCATGTATTTTTGCAGAAGCTATATTTATTTAGCTTTCTAACCCTTTGTTCATGCACTTTAGAACAATTTTCCTGTTTTGTGCATATATTTGCTAGTGCTAATGTTTTATTTTAATCTGCATTTAATAGTCACCATTTTAGACTTTAAACAGTGCATTTCTCTTATAAGATACTCTTACCTGCCCCTGATTTTTTCTTCTCTGACAGTAATGTTTACATCTCTGATCTATTTTTTTCAAGGTTTTTTTTTTTTTGTGTACAAAATTAATCTCATAAATTCATATGATGTAGAATGTTCCCATCTGGTCTGTGTTTGTTTCACTGCAAATGTTGAAATTTAACATGCTCTTCAAAATGAGGATATAATTATTGTAGAGACAGCTACTACAATGCATCTTTGGGATGGACATGGTATTCATGTGGAATTTTCAAACTCTAGAATCCAGTTTTCAGGTTTTAGAGTTTTCTGGTTTGTTTGAAAATTTCATTTTCTAACCCACATGACACTAAAATTAACTTCCTAAATACGAAGTGGGCAAAAACTCTGTTCAGAGTCAGAATATGCTTGTGTCTATAGCCCTTTGCACACAGACATCACAGATTTCTAGTAGAAGTTAATCATGGCGCATGAAAGGATGTTCCTGATATTCTTATAGTATAATAAACAAAGGGCTGGGGCAAAGGTCTCTGCAAAAGGAGAGAAAGCACATGAAAGGAGACAGAAAGAGATGAGAGGGAAAGCAAAAACAAGAGGATAAGAAAGAAGTGAAAGAAAAGACTGAAGTAGTCCCTCAATATGAATTTGTTTTTCACTTGTAGATATTGAATCTGATATATGCTACCAAACAACTAATTAACATAACTAAAAGAGTTAAGAGCCAGTCTTTTTGTTTACTGTATGTGGATGGGTGTTTGTACCTGTGCAGTGAAATACAGGAACAGAAATTCCTCCAGTGCTCATGAGCTTCAGGAATAAGGCTTTGATTATTCATGGAACAATAGGGTAGCTTAGGGTTGACAGGATCTCTGGCAGTCATCTTGTTCAACCCTGGATTCAAAACATTTCCAACAAGAAGGGGTTATTTTGGGTAGGGTGTCCAGGCTGTATCTCTGAGAATGGAGATTGTAGCTCTGGGCAGCCTGGTAAAATTCTGCTCCGTTAGATTAATACCTTCCTTGAAGAATGCAGCCCAAGAGTGGACACAATGATTTAGGTTCAAGCTCAGAAGTGCTGAGCAATTACTTCTCTTGTCCTGATGATAGCACATTGATAATGCTGCCCTGTATGTGATTGACCTTTCCTGCGAGGATAAAGGGACACTCAAAGGCTAACTAACACTCCAAGGATTCTCCAGCTCCTTGTCTGCAAATCTGTTTTCTAGCTAGTCTGTGCCACTGCACAAGGTTGTTCCAAGCCAGATGAAAGACTCCACAGTTACTTCTGTTGAACTCCCTAGCATTCCTAATGTCAGCCCATTTCTCAAGTCCATAAGGAAGAGCTGAATGTGGACCTGCTCTCCAAAGTATTAACTGCTCCCTCCAATTTGATTTCACTCACTAGCTTGTTGGGGATGCACTCTGTCCTGTCATCCAGGGTATTTTATAAAGACAATAAATAGTGTTCATCCCAGTATGGATCGATCCGTGGGGGAAGCTGCTAGTAAGTGATTGCCATTAAAGTTGGTGCTGCAGATCAGAATCCTTTGAGTCTAGCAGTGCAGCCAGATTCCCTCCAATCTGCATATACAGTGCCTATCTTCCCTGTTTTTCTTTAAGTGCTGAAGAGGAAACCAAGTCTAAGGCCATCCTAAAATCAGAGTGTACAATATTTGCCATCTTCCCCTTCCATATCCACAGCACCAGAATCCCTCTTGGTAAATCCGTATGGGATATTGGCAGCTGCCTTGTCCATCCCGTAGTGGGCAATGGCTTCTAGGAGCTTTGCTCTATAACTTTCCCAAGGATAGAGGTGAGGCTTGTAGCTCCCTGGATCCTCTTCTTGCCCTCCTTGAAGATGGGTGTGACATTTGCAATACCCAGTCATCAGGAACCTGCCCTAATCACCAGGATGGTTAGTTCATAGCACTGACCACCTCCCACACAGAACCCTGGGGTACAGCCTATCTGGTCCTCTTGCCTCCTGTATGATCAGCTCGGCTCAAGAGCCTCCAAAATGTCTTTCTTTATAGTTCCAGTCCCACAGGAGGTGCAGGACTTACAAGGCCTGGGGCAAAACTAACCAGTGAAAATTTACCCAAAAAAAGATACTGAGTGCCCTGGCTTTTTTCTTGTCTTTTGTCACTTGGGTTCCTTTTTTCACCACTGCGTCCACATTTTCCTTAACCATGCTCTTGTTGTACTTTACTGTGTAAGCCATATTCTAGTACTATTATGTGGATAACTTTTCTGACAGACCAGCTGTAGATAAGCATCATTCCCATATAGATATTGTAAAAAAAGGTATAAGTAAACTATTGAAAATACTGAAGGCAACAGAAAATATTAAGGGAAATTTTCAAAGAACAGCATTATAAAAAGAAAGTTGACAGTGAAAGTTTAAAATAATTGGAATGAATTTTCACATTGTGGAGTTGCCTGTACAAATGATTTTCACACAGCATTTTGAAGGGTACCAGTTTTGACATTGAGAAAAAGATACCTGAATGGGTATTTGGGTAATACCTATTTATATTTAGATGTGAGCTCTGTCTAAAAAACAAATACTGATGCCTTTAGGAGCATATCTCTGTGGTGCCTATGAACTTAGTGTTTTAGGAGAAAACACTAAGTTTCCTCCAGGTTGTTGGGTACTGAGCAGTTTCAGACACTGGACTTTGAATTAAGCTGATCACTAATCTGGACTGGGATGGTGCTTTCTGTGGTTTCTGTTGACATAAATGGTGAATACTAACATTTAGGGAACTTTTTAGCATTCTCTAATCTGTTTATGAAATGCACTTGCAGTCTTGGGAAATTCCTTTTTGTACTTTCCCATCTTATGATTGAGTGCATTCTTGCATGTGAAGTCTCTGTGTCTGAGTCACTGTTTATCACAGGATCAATAAAACCTGAAAAGCATGCCACAATTGTAGTATTCTATCAGTCAATTTTGTCAAAGTAGAAAGAAATAGTTTAAAATTACTTCTCTAAGAAGAGAAAATATATTTTTTCTTTGTTTTTTTTTTCTGTCTTCACTTATAAAACCTGATTTATTCAGTGAATATTGTCTACAATGGAGTAACTTCAGATGAATAATAAGTTCTGTATGTTGCTTTCTTATAGCATTTTGACTCTTACAACTTAAATAATTTCAGTTTATTTCAAGAATGTGTTGTGTGTGTTTATACAGGTGTATTTTGTTTGTGTAAAAAGGAGTATATGCAAAATTTAGTGTCTGAATGAAAAGCACTAGTTCATGTTCACAAGATCAGTCTAGGCATCTGGTCATTGTAAAAAGTGCTTGAAGTCTTAGTCTTAGATTCTATGAAACTCCTTCCAGTGATGGTTTAAAAACTTAAAAAATATCTTGTGTTGTGATTAAGATGAGGACCTTAAAGGAAGTTTTATTTGTAGGGCCATGTAAGTCATTGGCAAAGGGAAGTTAAATCAAACTGTCAGTATTCCAGTCTTAGGTACTGTACTCCTTTGGCAATCCTCTAACACATTAAGTCTGGGTAAATACCAGGAGCTTAGCTTCATAAGTGAAGTGATTTCCTTAACCTTTTGGGAAAGGTAAAATCCTTATAATTTTTCCTTTGAATCATATTTTGTTCCACTGCAGGAGATTACTGCTGTTCTTGTTGTGTGTTGTGCTTTATGGAAGGAATCTGCTATTCGATAAAATATGTTGCCCTCTCTTCTGCCTCCAGTCCTAAACATTTGGAAATAAAATACTTCTTGTCAGTTGTTCTTATCTGCTAATGAATCTATTACCTAGAATACCACAAGTTATCTCATGTTGGTTGCCAAGGAACACCTTTATTTGCAAGGTGGTGTAATATTAAAATTAACTCCTTTTGATTGTTTGACACTAGTGTTGCTAGTATCATTCTTATAACCATATGTATCTTTCTTTTTGCAGCTTGGGTCCTACGTTTGCGCTGTTTGTTCCATTTTATTCCTCCATTCCAAGAGTGCAGGTGACACAAGTATTGGGTCACTTTTCTATCACAAACAAATCTCTGGTCTACATACTGGGTTTACAGGTATGGTATGTACTTGCTTGTTCATCTTTTAATAAACTAATAATATAGTAGTTAGTGTTTCTGTTTGTCTGAATTTTGATGCTTAATTTTGATGAATAAATTTATGCATGATTCAGCATAAATTTAGCTAGTAACTGTCCCATCAGCTAAAACATGGAGAAACATGTGTTTCTAGTGTGCTGTAGTGGTAAGCAAGTGATTGGTTCTTACCTTGTCCTACATGGGAAAATATAATAGACAGTTCAGTTGTTGTTTTTTTCTTTGGGTTGTTAAAATGAATTGGACAAAAAGATATTAAAATGGAACCTGATCCTAAAGCAATTTTATCTTTCACCTGTCTAGTTTGCTAATATTCTTGAATTTGCTTATTTTTCCCTTGTCATTTAGAGTTCAAACAAAGCTGTAGAATACAGTATTTTTTATGGTAAGACTATTAGTAAATAATCAAGGTTTTGGCTGAATTTCACTTTTATATAACTTATTTGTATATCATGCATTACCATGTGATCGGTAATTTAGAGTAGTGTAACATAGAGCACAGCAACGTCATGTAGTAGTCTGTGAAATATGTCTGGAAAAATACGGTTACTAGGTATAGAAAGCCAGTAATTATTCAAAAAACAACTAAAAAAAAAACCCCAAAAACCCATCAGCCTAGAAATGAACGGACACTTGTGTCACAACCTGAATGATGAAATAGGAGATGTGCAAATTTATGAGAAAGTAGGCTCTCTTCTATATATTCTAGGGATTCAATAGTAGCTCTGGCACTAGCAATGGGGAAAAAAATATAGTTACATGAAATGTGGTAGAGAGTATTTTAGAATAAGCAGTCAGTTTCAGTATATTGACTTGTGCTCAGTACAGCATTTCATTCATCCTCTTTCCTGCTCAGCCTTTGGTTTCCTTCACTTTCTGCTCCAGCACCTTATTTTCTTTATCTTTCAGAAATCTTGTTTCCTCTCTTGTGAACCCATCAATTCCACTATTATTACAGTCTTTGGGAAAACCATGATACTGTGTGGCCTGTTTTCCATTATGGCTTTCACCTTTTGCTTTCGTACACACAGCAGCTCCAGTGCGGATTGGTGCTGTCACTGACCCCCGTATCTCTGTGGGATCTCTCCCTGCTGTGCACAGAACAGTTGCTGCCGTCACACAAAGGCTGAGGGAAGACTCATTTGCCTTCTCCTCATTTGTAAACCCTGTCCTTATCTCCAGTCACTCCATAGTAGGAACTCTAGAGGGAAGGTGTACTCATGATTCAGTCAGCATCATATAGAGACATTTTAGTAACCATTTTCAGTCCATTTTTCCAGTTGGTAATAACCTCCTTCAGGTGATTACTCACATACTTTGCTAGAAACAATGGGCTGCCACGTTGGCTTATCAGGATTTTTTAAACAATTTGCTCTGGCTGATTTCTGTGAATTCATGTCAGCAAATATGTCACTGCATAAGAACTTTATTTCTTTAATTTTGATGCTGGTGCTTAGTCTGTCTGTGACTTTGTCTGACAGCTTCACTTGGAGTCCCCGCCTGCTTGGAACTCTTCTGTTGCTGCTGAGTCATTTCCTTTGCTTCAGTCTGTCTTTCAGACCTGTTTTTCTGTGCAGCCTATAACTGACATCCTGTTATACTTAGTAAGCTATATGAAAATAAAATGTATTGTTCTGTAGAAGGAGAACAATTGTTGGATCCCTGTGTTTTTTCCACTTGCTGCTTCTGGAATACTTTTTTTTTTTAATGCTAAACTGAATTTTAACAGAGGTAAAAGTCTGATGTCTCCCATTGTCATGACGAGTGCATAACCTATATTGTATTGCAACTTAGGGGTTCATATAGCAACAACTTCGTAAAAAAAAAAAAATTAAATCCTTACTCTTGTCTTCTAGCTCTTAACCTCTGGTTCCTACATCTGGATTTTAGCCTTAAGTGGATTGGTAAGTCTTACTATTATAAAAATCATGTGTTGATTAAAACACTGTTATGTATGTGATCAGCACAGTATATTTGGACTCAAAAAGAACAGAAATTACTACATAACATTTTGTGTTGGTAAGTAGAAAATTTTCCTCTTCAACTTCAAAATATGTAAAGCAATGACTAGCTGGTGATAAACTGACAAGATGACAAAATTGGTGGTTAATATTTCCAGGGTGCCACTGCTCCCTGCATAAAATTGATTTTGTTGCCATGGATATAGCTGTACACACTCACAACTATAAATGAGATTACTGAGGAAATGGTAGAAATGTGTACCCTGGGTTGGGGTTTGTTTTTTCAGTTTTTAGCAAGCCTCAAACTTTGATTCCAAAACTCAGGCTTTAATAACTTTGCTGTAAGGGTTTTTCATGCTTGGCCACTCTCCTAGGAGATCTGTAGTACAGCTGTTTCTCACAATCACAACGGCAATAAGGGAACAAAATCACGTTAGTTACATCAGTCAGATAAAGGAGGTGTGATCTGTCGTCTTCCTTTCTGACTCTGTTCTTGGTACTCAGGCACTTAGTGCTGAAACAGATTGTGCTAAATCTTTCAGATTGTTACATACTGATAAGCTTCTTTTAAAACTTTACAAACTTAGAAATTAGGAGGTCAGACTGATTTCTTGGCCCAAAAGGCTGTAAATTTTTCAACAGTGTGAGTGCCACGACTTCCAAGGGAGCTCATTATTAAGTTGATGGAATCTCGAGAACTCAAATTATGCCCTTGCTGTGTAGAACCTACTAATTCAAATTTGGGTTGAGCTCAGAGGGAAATGCTGCTGCAACTCAGTTGTTTGGTCTCTTACCATTTGCATTGACTGTTGCAAAATATTCTTTGAGTTTCTAGGATAACTAATAACAGGAGTGATGGAGCAGCAAATAGTGACGTCTGTTCATGATTTGATCTTGCTATAAATATCGATGAAAGCAGTGCAACTAACAAACCAGAATCTATCTTCCCTGGAAATCAGCCCAAGCCTCTGTGCCCACTGAAGGATCTGTGACTTCCTCCAAATGCACTACCCTTCCTGTTACTCCACTGGCTCTTTTAATAGCCCTTCCTTTCGAACAGGTGTTCGTTAGAGAGGGAAGGAAAGGAAAGAAATGGAAAGGCATTTTAACTCACTCTTTCCTGATGACAGAAGCTCTATGTATACTTGATTATACAGATATATAAAGGGTAGCTCAATTTTTTTTTCATAATACATTTTGCAGTTCTTCTTTTAATTCCCTCTTAATATAAAGTTTTATTCTTCTATATAGTAAAACGTGCTCAACTGTCTTAGTAATATTTTTTATAAATTAGCTTTTTTAAAATTTCAGGTTAACAGTATGTTTCACTTGGGTGTAAATCCATAGGATTAAATTGAGTTACCTTTGTGTCAAAGGATGGCTAAAAAATAATTTCAAGTTTTCATATTGCTTCAGTCAGCATAAATTAAGTCATCATCAATTATGATGTGTTTTCAGTCTCAATTTTTTTTTGCAGTAAGCAGAGATCTGCACTCCACCACTTTGGAGTGGTGCTACAATTTGAAAAGAAATTTATGTTAGGATTTTCAGCCATTTTTTTTTGCATAGCATGTCTCCCACACTTCTGTGATTAAGAAGTCTCTTTTTCTCCTCAGTTAGAAATTATAATTTGGTATCTTTTTGATAAAGGAATAAAATTTCACAGTAAATTAAATAATATGAAGAAGGATATGCAACACTATAAAGCTGCCTTTTCGCACTTCAAGTGTAGTTGGTTGATAACATATGTCTATGTACAATGACAGAATTAATAGAAAGTCAAATTAATGTTAAATCATTGTAACAACCTATGTTATGTAATTCTTATTACTCTTGACATTTTTCTAGCTTATTAGCTTAGTCTTTGTGGACTCAAATTTTCAAAATTGTACAAAAAGGATGAGTAAATGCAGGAACACCAAGTCAGATAGATGTGATATTTAGTCACTAGTTAGACATGCCTGTTAGACATTTCACTGTGTTTTTAGCACTGAAGATCACTTGGGCACTCATATGAAGCTGTTCTGTAATTTAGCTTTTATTGCACATCTGCTTATATTAATACTAAATTGGATGGTAGAATATTGAAATGGATGGTGCTGGCACAATTTCTGAGTTGTTGTCAGTTTGTACTTTGTCTTTGCTCTGTTCCTGGTTCAGATTTAGTTAAATTCTCACAGCCTATATTTGAACATGACTAAATAGGATCTGACTTTTCAGTTACATCCTTGCAAGTATCATTAGACTTTCTTGTGAATTCTAGGCAGGGGAAACAGGTACTAGGAACTTAAGTTCTTGTTTTCAGTGGCTTTGAGTGATGCCATCATTACAGAAATGTGTGTATGACTCTATGTGTGCAGGTAGGCATTGATGTAATGTGCCTGGTGATAGGGAATTTTTGACAGTTTGTAGTTTTGATGGTGAATTTTTCTCAGGGCAGAAATTACAGCTCATGTTTTTTACTGGAATATGAAGTGCTTCCATGTAGTGCGTATCACTCAGTTTAGTGAACTGTTTCTTCACTGTTTTTTTCTTTCAAGTAGTCAAAATGCCTTAGGAAGTGGTATTCATGTTTCATTGGATGTATACATCTTCTCTCCCTTTTTTTCTTTGCCACCCCTATAAAATCTCTTGGATTCCCAGTTAATAATTTTCCTCGCTATACTCTTGAAGGATTGAAATTTGAGAGGTGTGTCAAGGCTCAGTCATAGCTAGAGGCCGCCTGCTTAAAGAAGTAAGCTCATTTGTTGACCAGCAGAAGACATGTCCCACAAAGACATGCAGTTCCCTCCACTTTCTAGGATAATGTTGCCATCAGACAGATCACATGCCATGGGGTTTTCTGAGTAGCTTAGGGCTATATTTCATAGGGAGAAGCTATCTTTCAGGCCCTTTCTGTGATTTTAGTGTTGTAACCCTGCTTCTTACCTTGTGTTGTTTTTTTGTTTGCAAGATGACCTGCACAGCATAAAGTTCAAAATTTGGAACCCACCAAGTCTCCTGGGAGCTGCCTTGAATTTGTGTAGAGTTCAGTTCAAACTTTAGGAAACTGAAACTGAGAAGTTTCTAAAACCTTGCTTGGCTTGGAGATTTCACTAAGCCATATGCAAGTTTTCTACATTGTTACTGTGCTACACTTAAATTTACTTTTCTCAGAATGTATGAAAAGTTGTGCATTTTATATCTAGATATTGGAAAATGTAGAGAATCAATCATTTAGAGCTTGTACTTTAACAGCTTAAGGTTAAGAAAGAAAGGTCAGACAGTGTTGAGTGCATGTTTAATTTCAGTTCTGGTTTTTTTTGAGTACATTACTTATTACTCATAATTTTGAAGTGGCTAACTTAGTGTTACGTAGACTACTGGTATCTGTTGTTAAATGCTCCCAAGTGTACTTGGATTGTACCTTTGAGTTCTATTTGTTAAGAACTTTATCCATTCTTTCTGTTAGTTACTCATTCAGTTCAGGTGTTATTGTATAGTGAATTAATGTCCTTTGGAATTGACATTTATAGGATAAAATGTGATTCATCTGGGGAGAAAAATAATTAAACCAGACTTTAATTGTTTTAATTCTTGTCTTAAAAATAGCATTATGTAGTTAATATCTGATCAGACCTAGGAATAATTGATTTTCTTGTTGTTTTTCTTCCTCTTTCACATTTTTCTTAAGTGATTTTGAACAATTCATGCTGAATTCTTTGTTGTTTTAAAAAATGTTTTGGAGGGAGTGCAGAAGCATTTGTATTGCTCCACAATATAGTGTTCACATTGAAAATATCATCCCTTCTATATAATTAAAATTGTTATTAAATATGTGCTTTCTCAAAGGGAATCTTTGGTCAGAGTCATTAATGTACATTCATGTCCTGATGTGCATTGTCCTTCATGTTCCAGTTAGTCTGGATATCTTTCAGTCATCCATGTTCAGTCTCATGTAGGGCTTTAGTCAAAGTGTGAGATTTTTTTAACTCTTTGTAACTGTGATTGTTAGTGGATCAGGTAAATGTTAGTTAAATGTTGGATCTAGTTAATTTCTGAATATTTGACATTGATGTTACAGTATAAATATCAATAGTATTGCTAATATCAGTAAGACTACTCACTTATTAAACATTCTGCCTATGCTTAAGTACTTACCTAAGTTAAACTGTGTGTTTTGTGGGTAACTGATGTGATTCCCCTTTCCTGATAGAACTACCTACCAAAGAGCAAATACTCAGTTCACAGGATCGCTGAAGGTAACATCTGGTCCAGCCTCCCCACTCAGGCAGGGCAACCCAGAGCAGCTTGCCCCAGGACCATATTCTTTTGAGTATCTCTGAGAATGGAGACTCTTCCTCCACCCTGGGCAACCTGTGCTAGTGTTCAATCAACGTCACAGTGAAAAAGTGTTTCCTGATCCTCAGAGGGAGCCTCCCATGTTCCAGTTTGTGCCCATTGCCTCTGTTCCTGTTGCTGGGAACCAATGGGAAAAGCCTGGTTTTGTCCTCTTCATTTCCCTTCAGACATTTACTTCGACAAAATCCCCCTGGGCCTTCTCTTCTACAGGCCAAACTTCTCTCAGCCTCTCCTCATGGGAAAGATGTTCCCAGTCCTTTGATCATCTCTGTGGTCCTGCACTGGACTTGCTTCAGCAGGTCCATGTACATTAACCCATGTGCTGAATCCTGCCCAAAACTAACACGCAGTATTTCTGTGTGGACAGTGCTCAGAGCTCAGCTAAGTGACTGTAAATTACTTGATCTGAGTGTCACTACATTCTACTGAATTTATTGACCTAATGTCCCCTGTGGTGGGAGCTTTGACACCTTGCCCATGTCAAGATATGAATGCATGACAACTGCCTAAGCTACTAGCACTTACTCCTGCATCAGTTAATACAGCTAAGAAAAAAAGGATTTAGTTCATCTGGAATACAGGGGATGTTGGTTTGGAAGTATAATTGTCTGGGAAGGAGGGAAATGCAGATGTTTCCAACTCTAGAAGACGGAGAAAGTAGTGAGAGAGGACAGGAAAAGGTCTTAATGATAAGGTCTGTATTAAAAAGAAGGTAAGGTACTTTATATATCTGTGGCTTCTGTAGAAAAATGGTTTTCAGTTTGTATTTAATTTCTAAATTTCTCTCTTAGATCTGAGGAAGAGTTTCTGTGTCCAGAATATGGTCTGTCTGGTCAACTATGCCAAATAGTTCATTGTTCTATCAACATTCCTTTTTTGGCAGCAATGTTACCCTTTTTCAGAGGGAGAATCCATGAGACTAATGGAGCCAAAGGATGAGTTACATCCTAAGAGTGCCCATTTCTCTCCAGTGACTTTGACATTAACTTTAAACAACCAGCTCATAAGTAGGCGTTTAAATTGCAGATATTTATGTCGGATCAGATTAATCAAATCCTGATCTTTGAATTAAAGAGATTGGATTAACAACATGATAATCATGTTGGTCATCATCATTATCATCAGAACACTGGCAGAGACCAAGGAAGCCTATGCTTAGGACACAAGTTCAAGTTAAGAATAGCTGTACTGTGCTGAAATGGCAGTACAGTCATACAATACATACAGTACAGCACATATACAATGTTTTTTAGCTGCTAATGATTCTGTCTGACCAATGAAGCACTGATGAACTCTGAAGAAAAAAGTTTCAGGGTATCTGAAAAATTTATGAGCCCAATCAAGTGGAAACAAAATTGAAAAGAAATATTTTAGTATCACTGTAATCTTATTTTTCTCTCAAGTTTTGCAAAAGGCTGTTTATAGTATTTGCAACAATTTCCAAAAAGGAAACCCAAACAGAATAATCTGTTAGAATTGTAACAGAAGTTGAAAATATATGTGTAGTGGGTTTATTTGTTGAGTAGTTTTTTTTCTTATGTGGTTTTCACACAATCCCTCTTGGTTTGATAAATGCTTTCTCTAATGAAGATAAATACAGAATCCTGACACAAACTTCAACCAATGTTTTGATTCTAGTTGTATAGAATTCAGAACATACTAAAGATCAAGCAGATAAAATAGGTATAAAAACATCATTTCACCTTAAGAAAATTACTTGCTTTTCATTTGTTGCTATCTGAAAATAGCCACATCTTGAGTACATGTGGTGAATATATTTACATTTTTTCAGAACAAAATAATTGAGTATTTGATGTCAAGTTCTGTTAGTTAAAATAATTTGCAACTTCATTTTCTACACCAGTCTGTCTGCTTTTTTTCTGTTTGATTTCCTTTTTTGGTGTTAATCAAGTACAGTGAATTTAAATATATAACTTAAATACTACTCCAGCTACTTGATGAGCATATGTGTCTTTGCAATGTAAGATACTGGAGAGTTTCCATCTTTGGATTACCTAATGTGCAGAGAAACTACAGCTACTTCGTCTTTCTTAAAAATGTACAGTTTTGGAAGGACATGAGGGAAGGGGAGGGGGAGTTAAGCTTTATATGGGGCAGGAGGAGGTCGGGAAACTTCATGTGTAGAACCAGTAGTAAGCCACAGTGTTAAGAAACTGAAAATATATAAGCACACTTTTATTTTGCAGTGTGCCAGAGAGTTTCCAGCATCCTCCATTTCCTCTTCTTAGTGTTGTGCCAAATACAATATGGTGGATGATGCTGTGACTTACAGAAATTAATATGCACCTTATGTTTCCAGCCACAAATTCTCCATTTTAACAGTGTGAACATAACCACAACATCTTTTTGTGGTGACTTTTGGAGGCTGAAATGCAGTGGCTTCTCTGTTTGGGGGAAGTAGCCCTTTAATCTGATGTACAGTGCTGAAGTTGGAATATAATGAGATCATCTTATCTTCATTGAATAAACAATGTTGCTTTGCGTTCTTAAACACTAGAGATTCACTCAATGTCAGTAACAAAAACAGTGTAAAAAGTTGCTTTATACTTTGTCAAAGCTTATGTTTTTTAAAATTATATCTATCAAGTTCTGCATATGAACCAGCTATAGAGGAAGTTCTTTGGAAATACTTGACATTAAGATGAGAGTATGACACTGAGCCAGGCTGAATCACATGACCTTTTTTAACTACGAGTGTCTTCATTCTGGCTTTATTGAAAATATGGAAATAGTTATCTCAGCCTCACTAGTTGAAATTTGCTGAAATTTTTTTATAACTGACCACAGTGTTTTGAAGTTTCTTATACTTGTGTATAATAGCTCTTCATTTTAGCATTATAAAAGCCTTTTCTTCTGATTGAATGCTCTGGAATGACTTGCTCTCTCCACTACCTAAAAGGAGATTGTGATGAGGTGAGGGTCAATCTCTTTTTCCAAGTAAGATAAATGGAAATATCCTTTGAGTTGTGCCAGGGAAGGTTTAGATTGAATATCAGGAAAAATTACTCACCAAAAGGTTCACCAAGTATTGGAACAAGCTGCTGAGGGCAGAAAGAGGTTGAGTCACCATCTCTATAGGTGTTTAAAAGACATGTAGATGTGGCACTTAAGGATGTGGTGGACTTGGCAGTACTGGGTTAACAATTAGACTTGATGATCTTAAAGGTCTTTTCCAACCTAAATGATTCTATGCCCACCCATCTCTGCTAAGAAAAATACAAGAATACTTTTACTGATGCAGCTGCTAATTGGTGCTTGCAGTACGCCTTCCCTTCTGAGACAAACAAGTTCCAAAGTACTGACATCAAAGATAGGCTGCTATTATCTCATTACTCTATTTTCTATCTTGACTTGATAAATAATGATTCTGTTTGTGGTTAATATGTTTAGACATGTGTCAAGATTTCTCATACATTCAGGGAGATGTAGATTTTCCTATCGCCACTTGCTGTGCTTTGTTCTTGTGACTTTCTGTACCCGTTCAAGATTTTTGAAAACATTAGACCTTTTCAAAGGTTGTAAGAAAGAGCAGAGATCTATCAGTATCTAGGAGGGACATTTGAAAGAAGTGAGGGAATGCTGGTGTGACATTGGACAAAGTGTTTTGAGTGGGACTTCTTTCCCTGCTTAGTTAACACAATCAGGTGTGCAGAATCCCTGGAACAAAAGAGGGGTCTTGGCTCTGTAGCCTAGTGGTACTACCTACACCTACACCTAACAAGTTGGGAGGAAGGAAGATAATTTGTGGGTTCTGGTGCTGCTTGTGCATTTTACATTGAAGAAAACATCAGATTAAATGTGTACGTAATATTTGCAGTCTAGTTCAGTAATTCACACTCCCCAAAAATTGCTTTCTCAGTTACTATGCAGTCTAGGTTTTCTTGAGTGAAGGGCCTATCTGGGGCCTATCCCTCAGGACCAGGGTGTTAGCTTCTGAGGGACCTTCTGGCTAGGCAGACACCTCAAGTAATACATACCAAAACCAGGTGAATTGCAGAAGTGATGTGAATTTTCTTCCTCTTACTCTTTGGCGATTATAGCTGTATCTTAGTTTCCAGTTGATGTGCACAGGTTTTAGTCATGAGTTTACAATCATCTGGAACAGTTTCACTAGAGCTAAGGAAAGAATATCTGAGGTCATGAGAAAGCTTGTGTTACAATGCCCTGTCCAGTTAGTTAAGACCTTCCTTTGAAGAAGAAAATTTTTATTAAAGGCAGCCTTCACTCTGATGTGATTATGGCCTTTATAGCATTTACCTCCTTTCTCATAGCATGACTGAAAGACTGAAGAGGTTAAGAGTGGTTTAAAACTGTTCTTTCTCATTTTAGAATGACAGCCCGTGCTTGGTGTTACATCCAACCCTGAGTCATAAAATGAAAGTAGAATAAAACAAAAATCATTGTTTCCAAAAGTAGAATGTGTTTTTGCTAAGTCTCACTACCTCATTGGATATTTAACAATAACCTTGTTGATTATCTGAAAAATATGCCCCCTCCTAAAGAATGTTCCTTTTTCCTATACTGTCTCCCTTGGTATACTCAGCAATGCGTTTAGTATCTTTACACAAATGTCAGTGAGACACAGCAAATAGCCCCAAATAAATAAATACTTCATATGCATGGTTTCTACATTGCTTTTAGCATAATTTCATTTCTGGGGTATGTTTACAGATTTTTTGAGGTTCAGATCTTTTCCTGTTCATTTCACTGTGCTGTGACAGCATAATTCTTGTGGCAAACAGACGGTAAAATCATAAATGCTGAAATGTGGCATAAAGCAGAATGCAGATGGGACCACTTTGGGCTCAAGTGCTGCAGCTTCACAATGGCATACAAATAAAAGGCTGAGTGGTGACTGTAAATCAATTTATGTGGCAGACGGATTTCTCTTTCTCCTGCGGAATCTGAAATGAAATCAAGCCCCAAGGCAAGCACAAACACAGGGAATGTGGATTCTTCTTATACACAGGAGAAGGGCTTCACAAAAACTGGCTTTTTCAGTATCACAGTTTTTAATGAATTGGTTTTTAAATGTTTTTTTCCGTTCTGTAGGGTAGATGGACTTCTTTTGGAATGAGTGTGTGCATAGTCTTAGATTTAACTTCAGTTCTGCTGGTTTGCTTTTAATTTTACTAGAGAGTGGGGACAGAAGAGATGGTGGGGACACTAGACACTAGAGGTGGTGGTGACAGAAGCCTTAAGGGAGTTTGGGTTTTTTTGAAGGAGTGTTTAGAGTGCCTCAGCATCCCCAAGAGCAGTCTTAATCTTCTCAGGTCAGCATGCAGCATACCCTGACCAGTTCTTTTACTAGAAATTAAAATTTTATTTTAATTTTGACTAGTTTTAGAAAGGGTCACTTCACTTGGGCTCAAATTCTGAAACAAACAAAAAACCTCAAGCAACTTTATGAGTCACAGGCAATACACCACACAGATTTAAAAAAACAATAATTTGTAGTTGTAGGGAAGTAAAGAAATCCCCTGTTCGTTCTCTGATTCTTGACTGAGAACTGTGAGTAAATACAGTAAAAGTGCTTTAAAAATCAGAAGGGCCAACTGTTACCTACCGCTTAAAGTAAATGTGGTGCATTTAAGTTTTTTGATTTTCAGGGGTTTTTTAACATTTTGGTTTTGATTTTAGATTTCTGGGATTTGCTACAGTAGCAGTATCTTGAAAGTTCATCGAATTCTTTGTGTACCCAGATGGGTAGCAAAGATATTTTCTTGGACTCTTGAACCAGTCTTCTCATCTGCGGAACCAACGAATGAAGTTCGAGTGGGAATGGGAGCAACAGTTGACATCCAGAGGCAGCAGAGAATGGAGTTACTGGATCGTCAAATCATGATGTCTCAGGTTGCCCAAATGAGGCGGCAAAGGCAGCAGCAGGTATTGCTATACATTCTTTAAGGATTATATTGTTATAAGAAATATATTATTTCTGTTCCTAGATCTTGCGTTCTTCCCATTTCTTAAAAGTAATGTATTTTTTTAATTTTTCTCCATCAATCTTTCATACACTGTTGTACTACTGATAGCCATTTAAATGATATATATAGCTTTATATGTTAAAACTGCTTCACAGGATGGGAACAGAATGTCAGTCTTGTGGGGATATCAGTACTCCTGGCATTCTGTCACAAAAAATGAGGCTGAAAGGTAAAGTGATTGCTTCTTGGTGGTCTTTAATGAAAGCCATTGTGTGAAGTTAGGAAGTCAAAATGTTCCTCACTCTTCTGAGTATCTGTCTGGTTAGCAGCCTTTTCAGGGAGGTTGAAAATTTTCTATGGAATTACTTTCCATAGAAAGGAATTTGTATTTATATATATTTATGAATTTTTACACACTTGTAGATGTATAGGTTGTTTCTTAAGGTGAGAAATTAAGTTCTCTAACTTACAGAGGTAAACCACAAGTAACTTTCTGTTTGCCATGTTTAATCCTCTTGGTTTATTTCCTTAATGAGCAGAGTAGCAGAGTCTTTTTACTTTCTCTGTTTTATACAAACCAGCAAATCCAGATATTCTCAGACTTGGTGTTGTAGGGCAGCAAAACAAGGCAGGTGATGTCTCAATTCCTCTATCTTAGATGTGTTCATTGTCTTCATTGAGTTTTCTTTGCCTGAAACACAGCTCTGTGCTGACACACAAGTTCTTCTTGTGTTTGGGGTAGTGTAGTGCAAATAGGTATAGCTGTGTTACCCTTAAAGCATTCCCAGAATTAGAGGTGTGATGGCATAAAGCTTTGGCCTGCAACTGGAATATGACTCTTTGTTTCTAGTCCCTGATAACATCATTCTGTTTTTCTTGTTTCCTTAACATTTCAATATGATGAAATTATTCCTCAAGCAGAAACTTCTAATCTACTTATCTCTATTCCTATCTAAAACACTGATCAGTTTTAACATAAGAACTGAACTAGAAATTACTCAGTTCTTGAATATTGTAATTGTAATACAAAATGAATTGGGCTACAAGCAGCTGGGAAGAGTGCAGCCAGGTTTCTTCAGATATGAGGAAGAAGCCATTTCCAGTTATGAAGGACAGTCTTTCTAATATATCTTTAATTACAAAAAGTGGTAAATAAGTTCAGAATGGTAAATGATAAAAGAACTGTTGATAACATTTTCTTCTCATCTTGTCCTTTCCCTAGGCTATGAACAATGAAAGTGGAAAAATGTCTTTTTCATGTTTGACTTCAAATAGAATTCTTTAAAAAGGTGGAGGGGCTTGACTAAAATGCAGGAGCACTGTTTGAACATCAGTAAGATGCTTCCCTTTACAAGTTGCTGAAACACTTTCAAGTTACCTTCATGTTTAGCCTTTAATTTGAGTGCAGCATTTATTTAACTGTTAGTGCTAATCTGTGAAACCAGTGATCAGAAGGCAATAGGATCAATGTATGAATGTTTCATAGAGACTCTTCAGAAAAGGTGTGTCATGAAAGCTTTTGACCCACCTGGTGTTTTTTAATGATTCACTCACAGAATTTACTGGTCATCAGCTAAATCAGAAAAAGCATCACTCACAAATGTTGCTTTGTAATGGTAAAAATGATAAACAGACTATTTTCAATATCAAAATAATATTTAAAAAGTTGAAAACATTTTTCTAGATTGCTGTACTTGGGCATTTCTTTTGCCTTTTGAAATTTGGCAAGGTGTAATTTGCAGACAGTGGAGTGGAACAGATCATGCTACAGATGAAAGGAATTTAGATTATAATTTTACCTATGGGAGTGAAGCTATAAAGAATGCAGATCAATTTCTTAGACAGTTTTTTGTGAAATTGAAAATAATAAAAGCTGTGAAGTGCATGTCAGTCATCAGATAGGGATTTAAATTATATTCTGGGTAAATGTTGTGTGGATTTCTGAAGTCCCAATATGCTGTCTGTAGGTAGTGTGCCATAGGTGAGATAAATTAACATTTTCTCTATTTTTGCTTTCAACACTTTCCGCTTTGCTTGGTGAGGGAAGTGAACTTTAACTTTCTTCTCTATGCCATAGTGAAATAATTTTGTTCAGCTTATTCCTCCCACTCCTTTACTCTTCAGTTCGTCTGTTTGAGAAATGAGACAATGCCATTTCCTTGCATGTTGGTAGCATTATAGAAGATCAGTGCTCTTAATGGGGCTCAATTGTATGGGCAATGTTGGCAGACTCACATAAGTGAGGCTCCTCTCTAAAATAGATACTTTTTGTAGTAAGTTTATTCTTTGAGTCTGCACAAGAAATTCTGAAGAATGTGAGCCTGACAGGTTATGCAAACCAACATAAAAAAGTTAAAATTTAAAATTAAAAAAAAAGAGAGGGGAAAGAAACTGGGGGAAAAGCCTTTCTCAAAAGTTGTTTATAGTGTATGTCTATGATACTGAGATGAAAATATTTTTTTTTCCTCTGCTGTTCCCTAAGCCCTTTTATCCAAAGCAGAATTCACTTTGGATGCTTTCTACAAAAAATAAAAAGCAATAAATGATCACCCTAGAATTCCTCTGCTGGCAATTCTTTGAGCTTTACCTTTCCAAGTCTTTTTCTAGCTGAAATCTTCTGGTCTGGAGGAACCTGAAGCACAGAACTGCGTGTGTGAGTGCTGGGTTGTCAAATACCCATTACTTCAATGAGCAGATGGAATGTGTGGTAGAATTTGAAAATAAACCCACCAAGTTCATTACTTGATGTACCTCATTTTAGCTCTTAAATATTCAGTGAGCACTGTGTACGAGTATGTTGCTAGAAACTGTTAATGTTGATAGTTTCTCAGGGGAATGTGGTTAAATGGTGACTGGTTTTGTGTTGGTTTCTAGTTGCTGTGGATACAGCCCTTAAACACATGGTAGTGTTCATCTAGAAAACTTTCTAGATCTTAACTGTGTTCTTTATTTCTTCCTGTGGATATTGCTGAGAAATTATGATCTTGTCCCAAATGAATTGCTTGGCATCGCCTACATTCACCTTTAAAGGCAGTAGAATAAAATGTGTGATATGTGTATTAATTCCCTAAAAATAGCAGCTTGCCATTTGTTACTGCTTTTAAAACTTGACTTTCTTAGTTCTTTCCTTTCATATTCTTTTGTCTATCCTATTTTGTAAATAGTTTGTCCTGGTTTTCTTTTTTTCCCATTATCTGATCTTCTGTTCCCCTTCATATCACTGTCACGTTTTCATTCCCCACTGTGCCATTTTCTTCCCACATTTTCGTCACCTCTTTGCCTTCATCTCTCTTGTTTCCCCGTACTTTGTATTTGCTCCTAAATAAAATGGAGCAAATACTTTGTGGGAATACCCTTCACTTCGGGGGAAGTTCTCTCCCATCATGTCTGACCCCCAGTAATCATTTGCTATTTTATCCTTTTGATAATGTAATATTGATAAAAATTTTGGTTCTCCTCTCCTGATGTTTCTATTTCTAGATCTCTTATTTTTCAGCATTTTTCTAAAGTTTATCTTTCTGTAACCCAAATAAAACCCTAGTGGGAAAAAGGAAGCAACTGCTGCATCTGTGCACCAGTGTGGGTATCAGGGAGTCCACTTGACTTTCACTTCCCATTGAGAATTGTGGAAGGAGGCTGGCAGAGAACCAAACTGTGAATAGATAGGGAAGATTCTGTGCGTAGGTGGTATTGGCTACTCTGATCTCACTACAGACTATTATGTAGAAGGTAGTGGAATGTTGCATGAAGGTGGGAAGCACCTTGTGTTGGCACTAAATACAACTTGTTGTTGCACTCCTCCCTGTGCCCATTCATGACGGATGCTGTATCAGCCTCAGTCCCTTCATCTTAAAAAAATGGATTTTATTTCTGCAGAGCATTTTTGCTGAGCATGTTAAAGACATCATATTGCTTTCTTCTTGGCTTCTCATAAGTGTCTTGAATCAGGGAAGAGCTTCACCAGGTTGCTCCAGACTGTAACACGCCTACAGCCATATATGAAAGTCTTCATTTCACTGCCTCTCTTTCTACTCTGTTGGCCACTTCAAGTTTATGTTGTCTTTTCCCCTCCTGTCTTTTTGTTCTTCTCTTCCAGCTGCCATTAATTTTCACTGAGGCCAGACTCTCCTTACATTCATACCACATGGTATCTCCATATGTATATCTCATCTTCATCATATATGAGATTCTGCTGCTTGCAAAGACCAGACTTCTGTAACAAAGGGACTTCCTCTAATTGTTCATTCATTAGAAGTCTTTCTCCTGAGACACAGGAGAGATGTTCTGTGGGTAGGCACACTGAGTGTCTTTATTATTATGGGGAGCCTCATATCCTGAGCAATTTGCAAGTTTCATATTTTGTCAGCTAAGGACTGTGAGACTAGATTGGTAATTTACCTTCTGGTTATATCTAAGCAATAAACTCCTGACCTTGAAAAAAATAGATTAATGGAACAAAGATTTTCCTGGCTCAGGAATTCTTCCTCAGGAATGTTATCTTCATTTGTGATGGTAGAAAAGAAATCGCCCAGTGAATAGACTCCTAGACAGTCCAATTCTGCTTTTTCAAAGTGAAGAACTAGATCCAGGCATATTTTTTAGCTCTCCTACTAGTACTGAGGTGTCACTTCAATGAAGGCTTCTTGAATAACTTCACAAGTTTGAGTACCAACAAGAAGTCCTTCAAACAGATATTTTGAACCATGAAGACCTTCTGCAACCTTTATACATTGCTAAGTCCACAAAAACCCCTTGCTCTCACAGCCAGGACTTCGGATGGAAGCAGCTTGTCTGTTTTGTTCCACGAATGTATGTATCATTGTCAGAAAGGAAACTACCAGACTGCTTTACCTGAATAAATGGATGAGACTTTCAACCAAGTGTCACACCAAGTCTTTTCTGTAATTAGGTTTCTATTCCAATCAGTCTGTGTTACTAGGGCTTCTTTGGGGTTTTGTGACATATTTGAATAGTGTTGCCTTTAGCAATACTTCCATAAACTCCAAAGACAGTGATATGTAGGTTACCAATAGGATAAAAAAGATTTTGTGCCTAGACTCATGGGATATGTGTGCACAGGATTTGACTTCATATTTTTAAAGAGTTGTGTTAGCTAGTGAGTGATTTACAGATTCATTTCAGCCCATGATATGCTGCAGCAGTAATCACTGTGGCTAAATTTAGACTCAGTATTCCATCACTCTTCCCTTCCTCTTCATGCCAATGTACATGTGTGGACACATTTTGAAATAACAGCTTCCATTATTGTAGAGAAAACTGTTTTTTCCTTCAGACCTGTGTGTCTTGAACTCATCCTTAGATTTTTTCCACTCTTCTGGCATTTTCAAGCCTTTATTGTTCTCTGTAATTGTTTAATACTATTTTCTCTGTGTTGAAAATAAACTTGGATTTATTTCAAGAGTTTATTGGGTGTAAAAACTGCATATGTTACTGATGTTGGCATGCTTGAACTCTGGTTTTTAACTGTTTCATTTCAATAATGTATTTGCAGCAACTGATAACCCACCGCTATTCAGACATTATGGATTATTTTGCCATATAACTTCTTTCATGGATTCTAGGTGTGAAATTAAAAATGTTAAATTTCCAGAGTACTGATCCAGGTACAATTATGAGCATTATATGAACAATATATGAATCATTATATGAACAATTTATGACTATTTCCTCTACAAACTACCACAGAAACTTCAGATTTCTGTCTTTTTTATGGAAGTTGGCAATTCCACAAGCTGACAGAAACTAGAGCCAACAGACAGTAGTACAACTGGAATAAGCTTGAGTGTGTTTGTTCATTAGCAGCCAGCTGTCACAATCACAAGATTGACTTTCTCTATCTCCTACTCAGTGGTAGCACCCTCCTCATATATTGAACAATCCTTTGTTCACTTGGACTGGAATTATGAAACTCTCTTTTGTTTTGACTCAGCTTTTGAGCTATAGCCTTTGAATTTGGTTTAATAGTTGTAATTATTTTCCCTAGAGAAGAAGTGGTTGGACAACTTTCTAAAGCAAAACAATGTTTTATTTCAAAACAAATAAATTTTTTGGGAAATAGAATATTTTTCTTCTCCTATGTGATTGGTCTATATTCCCTCCCTCTGGCAATTTAACTAGAGGTAATTTCTTATAAAAAAGCTTATGAAGAACGATAACAAATTACCCCAGAGTATTTAATTCACTATTGTTGGATCAAGTCCTGTTTACAGAAGGCAGGGATTTTTTAGGTGTACCTGTCCCTTCATTTCTAATGAATATGGGGCAAATAAGGCATCTGTTTTGGGGGCAGTCAGTTATTCGATTCCAGGTCTGCTTCTGTCGCCCTTACAATTTGCACTGAGAGACTCTTGACAGGCCATTTCTTCTTTTAGAGCGCCATTTTTCATAGTATGTAGTAAAAAAGTGGTTCAGGTGGTACATGGTCCTCCTTAATATTCAGGTTTTCTGGTTTGAACGCTGATACTTGCACATAACAACTGCGAGCTGGTTCCACCCCTTGTTCCTTAATGTGCTGCTGTGGTGGCTTTAAGCCCAGCCAGCAACTAAGAACCACACAGCCACTTTCACCTCCCCCTTCCACCCTGGTGGAGTGGTGAGGAGAATCAAAACTAGGTTGAAAGAAGAACAGTGTAACAATTGAAACAAAGTAAAAGGTGGTGGTAGTAGTAGTAGTAGTAGTAGTAATAATAATAATAATAATGAATTTTTAAAACCCACAAACATGGGATGCACAATACAATTGCTTACCACTGGCTGACAAAGGCCAGACCCCATTCCCAACCTGGATCAGCCCTCCTTTTGGTTAACTCACACTGTTTATATACTGGGCATGGTGTTCTTCGGTGTGGAATGTCCTTTTGTCCAGTTCACTTCACCTGTCCCAGCTGTGCAACCTTCCAGCCTTTTTTTGTGTACCTCCTCACTGGCAGAGCATGAGACACACTAAAAATAGTACTTGACTTAAAATAAATACAGCTTAGCAAACCCCAAAATATCAGTGTGTTACCAACATTATACTGAATCCAAAACACAGCACTACCAGCTACTGAGAAGAAATGAACTCTATCCCAGCTGAAATCAGGACTGATATCTTAAGAGGTGTTACAGGTGCAAGGTGTTGCATATGACACCTTGTATATTGACTTTGAGATGTTAATACATGGAAACTAATCCTATTTACAGCCTAAGAAAGAACTTGAATCTTCACATCCCAGAATGGGATGCTGATCTATTTTTTTCCCTATGTCATCACACACTAGCCTTTTATATACTAGGGAATGTGCTTTTGTTGTATTTTAGAGGATTTTGGTTTGAGTTTTCTTTGTGCCAAGAGTTTATTATCTCAGCTAGTCAAATCAAAACAATTTTAAAACTCTGATTTCTCACTTTGGTTCCAGTCTTTACTTATTCCTTATTACTCTTTGAAAAGGTTTTTGCATATGAGGTGAGTGAAGAATTATCTGTCTAATCATCATGTTTTAATGCCAGTTCAACATCACCAGTCCACATCCAAAGAGCCATGGGGTAAGGATTAAAACTGACACTGTTTTGTGCAAAATGTCTAAAAAAGAGCTGAAGTTATTTCCTCAAGTACAGACTCCATGCTCATGCTGGTGGACCTGCCTTCATTTGGAACACTGGACACCCCCAGTGTCATGCCAGTGCCGAAATCCCTTCCATTGTCTCTCAGGCTTCAGAAGCCAGATTAAGGTGTTCCTTCTAGATTTCAAAGGAAATAGCTGATCAGGCTTCAGAAAAGACCACATGTGGATTTCTGAACTTATGTGACACATGGGCTCCTCAGGGACAATGCGGGCATCAAAGTTCAGGATGCAGAAACTAAGAGCTGGAGACAGAGCCTTTTGGCTGAATAGACTTGTCTGTAGGATAAATTTCCAGGAAATTAGAATATCGTTAAAAATTGCTGGAGTGCTTCACTTGGTGAAAAATTCTTTCTGTCATTAAGAACAATGCTTACAAAATTAATACTATTATGTTTCTACCCCCTTTTAAAAGAGGGAAGTTACTAAAATAAGAGGAAAACAAAACACAAAAAAAAGTTTCCCCAAACAACCAAATAAACTGAAAGAATTTTATCTTCACAAAAAGAGGCAGGCTAGATTTTGAGTAAGTGTACTGGAAATTCCACATTTTTCTCTCATGCAATGTTTAGGGCAGCAGATGTCATGTCATCCAAGGCTGTGCTTTTTTTTTTTGTTTTTTTTATTTCATCAGTATGTGGACTTTGGAGTCAACACATTGTTGAAAAATTTATGCCAGAAAAGCAAGTCAGTGTTTCTTGTTGTCAGTAATTTCTTTTATGAAGCTTTATATGAAAAAAAGTAAGACAATATTTATGTCTTTATCAAGTAAAGGCTTCTATACAGAGTGGAATATTTTACAAACGTAACTTTAAAAGGTGAAATGCAAAGCAATTTCCTTTTTCTTTCCTTTTTTTTTTTTTTTTTGCTGTGGTTATTATGTTAGAAATGGTGGACACATCAGGAGGTGCTTCCTGTTTGTGCAAGCAGATGACAAGTTGGCATTAACCATCTACAGGAGATAACATTATCAAAATATCTTAACCACATGCATCACAAAGAGGATTTTAATAAAGCCTTTCTTTCGCTTCTTTTGAAATTAATCTAATTAAAATACGTGCATATCTGAAAGCTAAATAACTGGATATTCTTTAGTTGTCCATAATACACCACTTTCATTTGTCAAGCTTTGGATAAGAAGTGCTTTTACAAAATATGCCATGGCAGCTGTGTATGTGGGAAACAGGTTGAGCTGTTTTTCAAAACAGAGAAGAAGGAGATTATCTGAAAAGGAATCACATAACTAGGGTTTTAGTAGTCTGTACAGAGACAGCCTCTTTTCTAGCTCTAGATATTTCTTCCTTATTCTGTAGGAAAGGAGGATACTTCTTTCTTGTAAACAGAACAGGCCTTGTCCCAGGCCCCACTATAAGAAAAAAACAGCAACTCAAATAAAAAGTCAAGGATGTGACCTCAGAAGGCGCAGGTTCTGTACGTAAAGCCTTGGCAGCTATCCAGGAGTAAATCATCAATATGGCATTTCCTTAAAACCTTTTCTGTAATGAAGAGCTGCTATTTTTCCATTTCTTTAGATCCATTCTTAAATCTCATTCTTTGGTCATCTAAACTTGTGACGAGTTTGTTGTCTTCCTGTAACAGGAGTTCCAACATTACCAGTGTTCTCCTAATCCATTTGCAACAGTGATTTATTAGAGACCAGTAAAATTACTTCCTTGGTATGTTTGTCTCCTGTCAGGCTGTAACAAAGAACTTAACATCAACTGATTCACCCAGTCAGTGCTGCTAAACCAAAGGAAATTTCTAACTCTTTCTAAAAAATCACAGCATAGGATTAAAGTGAGGATTATAGGCCTTTCTTAGGTTTATCTTGTCACCCTTCTAGTCAAATAATTAATGAAGCAGTGTTTTTGTCAAATCTTTTTCCTGATGTCAAAGACCAAGCTGTAAACAGAGAAAAGGGCTCAGGCACCAAATTGTGCACAGCATTTTTATGAATCATAGTCTAGAATTTTTCAGTGCTTCTC